>NC_034187.2:40497213-40797213 GCF_002021735.2 Oncorhynchus kisutch
GCCCAGTTAATTGCACAACCACGGCCCTCTGTGTATAGCAAATCAGGAGGCATGTGAGGTAGAGTTCTCAGCCTGAACCCGACGGTTCCTGACGGCCTTGTCTGGCCTGGTCTTATACCGGGTCGGGCCTCAAATTTCTGCTCAGAAAACAAAACTTTGTCTGCTGACCTTTTAGCCTACTATGGCCCTCTCTCAATCGCAGCAGCTGCAGACACTAGCAGCATCAGGATTCCAATATTGGCTGGGCCATAGACATTTGTTATTTTTCTGATGATTCAAATGTTTCAAATTGCAATACGAATAGGCTGGAGTACAGTCGGGAGAACGATGTTCCACAAGACCACGACAGGCAGCGCATCTCAGTATCAGGACAAGCCCATATTCCAATAGCATCCGTTTACGCTGATACATCCTAACAAAATACAGCCTATGACTATCCTGCTAATGTGCCTTGCTGGACCTTGTGAACTATCGAAAGTTGACCCATAACTGATCCAAATGTTTTCCTAATCAAACATGCATTCAAAACACGGGGCTTTTAAATGCTAATTAAAATGAATTTTGGGCCGGAAATCTTGTTATTTATTTGTTTCATTATTTAATATTCCCTTTATTTCATTTTAAAATACAAAGCTTGATACACATGAATGAGTTGTATACTATTTAATGACATGAATGAATGAATTAATGATTATATTGAAGGAGGCTGTTACGTTAAAACAGATCTTAACAGGATGTGCTCCCACAGCTCGGTGGTAGGTAGATTATATAAGGCTGCTACGTAAATCAAGAGCAAAATAATACTACCTGATTTAGGCTACATGATAGCATACTAAAACGTTTAAGATCTAGAGATTAACTAACCGAGATTAACTAACCGAGATTAACTAATCAAATATACAGATGGAGATTCACTGAAACAAAAGCACATTGATTGATTCTCACACAAGTCAGAGACTTTTGGTAGGAAGTAGGACAGGCTACTACGCGAGTGAAGAGCAAAATCCACTTGTCAAGCTACATTACATGCTAGCAACATGAGCTAGAATCAAGGTGATCATGAGCGCTCACTTCAATTTAGCTAACACTTCCATAGCCTAATTGTTACCAAATAATCCAAACGTATATTCAGTGAAAACCAACCAAAACCGTGCTGAAATGAACATCTAGGTGACCACACATGACCATTGTTGTCACGTCTGCTCCTGGCTCCTCCCCTCCGGCGTGCGACGTCGCCAGAATACTAACCACCGGTCCTGGGGGTTCATCATTACACACGCCTGGCATTCATCATTACGCGCACCTGTCAGTGATTATGATTCACACCTGGACTCCATTACCTTCATAATTTCCTCCCCTTATTATGTCACTCTCCCAGGTTCACTCACCAGTTGGTATTGTTCTTGTGTATCGGCAAACTGCCTTATGTTGGTGTCGTGTTCTTGGTTTTGTTGTTTTATTAAAACGTTTCACCTGTGCCTGCTTCCAACTCACCTCCCCATCATTACAATGGTTTTAAATTAGTATAACAGTTGGAAATGACTTTCAGAGTTTCAGTATAAGCAAGAATGACGTGCATTCAATTGCATTAGCCTACTTAATATCTAATATTTTCATTGTTCAGTTGATCATAACTAAGGTGAGTTTTCGGCTCTGCGCTTTCTCTATGCCCGGTGGCTGTTTCCTCATCTCCTCACTCTGCTGCCGTCCGCCTCCGCCACATTGTTCTCAAAACCAGTTTAAATCAATACTGTTTTCTAGAAATCAGACTTTTTTTTCGGGTACGGGCTCATTTCATTTCTGTGATGTCAGGTATAAATGTGTATAAACTGTTTACATGTTTAGAGAGAGAGAGAGACAGGGAGAGAGGGGGATGAAAGAGAGAGGTGTCTATTGTTCACATGTGTGTCTGTGCTGTGAATGAACCTACTTGAGGCATTTTGTGATTCTTTGGCAAGGCTTGAAAGGTGATATGAGAGAGAAAGAGAGAAACCGAGAGAGAGAGAGAGAGAGAGAGAGACACACACACACACAAACACACACACAGAAAGAGTGCACTACCATGCAAAGTTTCCGCCTCTGCCTCTATAAGCTTTCTCATCATCCTGCTAACGGTAGCAGGATTTGTGCAGTAACAGGAACATGGTCTAATGGGGACAGCCTTTCAATTACAATGGCTAATGATTAGTAACCATAATAGCAAAGTATGCCTGAAAAGGGCTATGGGACCACTGTGTACACATCAAAACAATTCAGTGTGTGTGTGTGTGTGCGCCCCTCTGTCAATGGGTGTGTTCCTGCCTGAGAATAGGCTACCCTCTTGAATGTTTGGATGCATGCCTGTCTAAATATGTGTACAGGGTCTATTTGGGAGCAGAGAGTACAGTACATATGTGGGTGTGTGTTCAGTTGGATTACAGGATTACAGCTGGTTCATGGTGACTATCGTAGTTGATGAATGGGGTTTTCTCAGTGTCGGTGAGGTCCCAATATAAATGAGACGTACATGAAGCCCAGTGGCTTTCCTCTAGGGCAGGCCTGGG
Organism: Oncorhynchus kisutch; assembly: GCF_002021735.2. NCBI lineage: Eukaryota > Metazoa > Chordata > Actinopteri > Salmoniformes > Salmonidae > Oncorhynchus > Oncorhynchus kisutch. The sequence goes on from NC_034187.2 coordinate 40,499,757, forward strand.
CAAAGGCCGGCCCGGGGGCTGTATGCTCAGATCACATAAAGAATTTGCGACAAAAACATTAAAAGCCCAATGAATACTCTCCTTTGTGTAATGATTTAACTCCCACCGCATGTGGGACATTTATTTTGAAGGGACGTATAAATAACAACTGCACAAGGACTATCAGGAATCAAGGTAAGACCCAGATACAGGCACATCGAAGATGCAGGCACATCGAATTGTTTAATAGTTTAATATTTCAACAGGGGCAGGCAATAGACAGGTCAAGGCAGGCAGGGGTCAGTAAACCAGAGGTGGAGCAACTGTACCGGACGGCAGGCAGGCTCAGGGTCAAGGTCAGGGGCAGGCAGAGTGGTCAGGTAGATGGGCTCAGAGTCAGGGCAGGCAAGGGTCAAAACCAGGAGTACGAGAAAAAGGAGAGACTGGGAAAAGCAGGAGCTGAGAACAAAAACAGAAACAGGAGACAAAGGGCTGTTAGAAATAGGTTTGACTCTGGACACATGAAAGGTGGGATGTATACGAAGGGTACGGGGCAACAGAAGACGAACAGCAGAGGGGCTAATAATCTTGGAGATGGGAAATGGGATGATAAACTGGGGGGAGAGTTTGCGGGATTCCACCCAGAGGGGCAGATCCCAAGTGGACAGCCATACCTTCTGCCCGAGACGATACCGGGGAGCCGTGGTCTGATGGCAATCTGCTTGTCGTCGATACCGGGAGGTGGTCTTGAGGAGGGCCGACCGGGCTTTCCTCCAGGTACGACGACAGCGGCGGGCAAACATCTGGGCAGAAGGTACACCGACCTCTTCCTCCTGCTTGGGGAAGAGCGGGGGCTGATACCCCAGAGAACACTCAAACGAAGATAGACCCGTGGTAGAGCAGGGAAGGGTGTTGCGGGCATACTCGACCCACACCAGCTGCTGGTTCCAGGAGGTGGGGTTGGCGGAGACCAGGCAGCGCAGAGTAGCCTCAAGATCCTGGTTGGCTCGTTACGATTGGCCATTGGACTGGGGGTGGAACCCAGAGGACAAGTTGGCCGACGACCCAATGAGGGCACAGAACACCTTCCAGAACCGGGACAAGAACTGTAGCACCCGGTCGGAGACCATGTCCACGGGCAGTCCATGGACCCGGAAGACGTGCTGCAAGATCAACTAGCTGAGCTGAACCCAGATCAGAAAATGATTTTCCTGCATTGGGTTATTCATCAGGCGGTGCTCTGTAATTGTTTTCTTAAAATGAGCCATGTTGTGGATACAGTCACTAAAGTGGTAAACTTCATAACAGCAAAATCTTTAAACCACAGACAGTTTCTCATTGTTTGAAGAGACAGAGTCGGGTTATGCAGATCTCCCCAACCACACAAACGTGAGATGGCTGAGTTTGGGGAAGGTGCTTTAAAGGGTGTGGGACCTGAAGTCGGAGATTGCTGAGTTTTTGCAAATGAAAGGGAAATATGTGGATTTCCCTCAACTGCAAGGTATTGAATGGTTGGCTGATTTTGCCTTCACTGTGGCCCTCATGAATGAACTGAATTCCAAACTACAAGGGAAGGGCCTTTTTGTCCATCAGATGTGCAGCCTTCTCAAAGCCTTCAAGGGAAAATGACTCCTCCTAACCCGCCAAGTAGAAGCCAACAATCTCATCTACCTCCCGACACTACGAGTCTGTTCCCTATCAGATGACCAGCGGGAGAAGTATACATCACTGCTGTGTGCTTTGAACGGTGAGTTTTCTCGTCGTTTTGAGTATTTCAAAGTGTTGGAAAATGACATGCTGTTGGTTTCCTCCACTTTCAATGTGGATAACGCTCCCACTGACCTGCAAATTGAGCTTATCGATCTTCAGTCTGATGCTGTGATTGGAGAACTATTCAAAACAATGTCACTGTCGAGGTTTATGCATCTCTTGATGAACAAAACTTTCCAAAGATTAGGAGTCATGCTCAGGAGATGTTTGTACTGTTTGCGTCAACCCTTGTACAGTATGTGAACAGACATTTTCAGTGATGAAATATAACAAGTCAAGGCACAGATCATCTCTTACTGACTCTCAACTCTCAGCAATCCTGCGCATACCGACGTCAGAAACTATACCTGACTTCACTGCTCTAGTCAATGCCCATCAAAGACTTCACTCCTCACACTGACTGAGTAGTTTAAATGTAATGTTGAGCTCTCTCTCTCTTGTGGTTTTGTGCATACCTGTTAACAAGAGTTCTGTCCGTGGTGCTGAATGCACAGTGTACTTTTCCCTCTGTGTAGTTCATTGCATGTTTAATAATGAAAATACCTACCAAAAGGAGAACATGGATGTGGTATATTTCTGTGCATGTTAAAAAAGTCAAATAAGTAGCATATCTGGATGTGATTTACAGTAGATATATCTGTCACACAGTCATACACATTATGTATAATCCTGTAATATGATTCTGGCCTGTGATGGCAAAAATATAATCTAATTTGGCCCTCCATGGAAAATCAGGCCTGCTCTACGTAGATGGCCTGGCACACACACACACACACACACACACACACACACACACACACACACACACACACACACACACACACACACACACACACACACACACACACACACACACACACAAACATAAACTCAAACACACACACCTTGGTCAGTGTCCTCCTCATTTCTCTGAAGTGGCCAATAGAAATTATCACCAACAAGCTCTTGCAGAATTAGATGTTTAACCACATTCTCCAAACTTTAAATTTAGAAGTTGCTCCAAACGTCAAATTTCTGATCCAGAGTCATGGGATTACCCAAATGAGTCATTAGTCATGGAATTATGCCCATCCACCACCCCTGTCCACAACGCCCGAGCAAAACCCAAGCCTATTTGATGGTAATAGTGCTCACTGTTGCCACTAGTGGCCAGTTTTGAAGGCATGTCTTCAAGATAAACGTCCAATTTCGAAATCAATCTTGAGCGACCTGGCTGATTACCACAGAAACAGGCTGAGCTGGGACCCACACCACACTCTATGCACCCGGCTACCCAACACATGCACACAAATAGACACACACACCCCACTCTCCCCTGTGTACTTGGTGCGCTGGCACATAGTTAGCCTATGCATGCTGCCAATCCAGCCTAGAGCATAGAAGTAGACTTCCATCATTCACCCCCCATTGACTTACAGTACATGGGTATAACACATTCTATGAATTCTGTTTCTATGGGCTGGAGGCCCCAAAGACTCTGGGTTTGTCCGAAATGGCACCCTGTTCCCTACGTAGTGCCCTGGGGCCTGGTCAAAAGTAACACATTAGACTAGCCTACATAGTGAATAGGGTGCTATTTTAGACGCAGACTCAGTCAAGTGTTTTAATAAGGAAGCCTTTACTAACTGCTTAGCTGCCGTGTCTCTGCCTCTCTCCACACTGACCAGAGGAGATGTGTGGGCCTCTCTTTGCCGCGGCCCGGCTAATTGCTGCTCAAGAACGTCTCTTGCTGTCCCATCTCATCGATAAAGGCCCTCCGTAGGGAAACCTGGAGGCACCTAAAGACAAACAAACCTGAACGGCCAATCGATAAGAGTGAATGTGAGCATTACCGGTCAGCCAAAGGCTCCGAACGTGTGTGTGTTTTGTGTGTGTGGGGTCGGGGAGTTTTGTGTGTGTGCATGCGTGTGTGTCTGTGTGTGTAATTCTCCAGTGCTTCCTGTGTTCTCCTATGGGATCTTTACCCATCACTACTCCACTCTGGGCTGTTGTCTGCCTCTGCATTTTGATGCGATTTTGATTAGGCCCTTATCACAGATCTCAGAACAGGCTTCACACAGCTATAATTCAAAATCCCCTTGACTTGAATGCCATAGATAGTTTATGGCCTCAATATGAAAAACACATTAAGATAATCTATCAAAATGGAGAAAGTCGCACACTCCATGTATAAACTCCCAACAATTGAATGGGTATTTACCTAATACATTGCTGGGAGTTTATACATGGAGTGTTCGACTTTCTTTATTTTGATAGTTTATAGTTTCGCCGTTAGTCAGCACCTCTTCACAAACTATTATTTCTGGGTGTGCACCAGCTCATGTTTTTAAAATGTCATATTGAGGCCACCAGTTGCGTATAAAGGTTCATATTTAAAGCTGGAATCCATACTTGGGGAAACTGCCAACATGCTCTAACAGTCTCACTGCAGAATTAGACGTTTATCCACGTTTCTGCCAACATCAAATTTTGTAAGTTGTTTCAAACTGCAAATTCAGAAGGTTAATAAGGGTTAAGGTTTTTGATATGCTAAAACAATGTTAAAACATGAAGTTTAAAAGCACTCATTCAGAATGGTTAAGGTAAGGGATAAGATGTGTCCACCACTGGGATCGAACACCCGTAACGCGTGAAGCACAAGCGTACATCCTTTTACGATATTATAACAACAAAGAAGTTACTTAAAACAGCTGACACTGTTTTCTTTTCATCTGACGTCATTGAACGGCACTGCATGCGCAATCAATAGATGAACAGTGTACCGTATTTTTTCTCTCCTCACCATTCTGAATGCTCCTCTCCATTTCATCAACAAAACAAAAACAATAACAAATGCGCTGGGGGGCGAACAGTGGCGCTGTTTCACCGTAAGTGGATTTTAGCTTAAAAAAGAGACCCTTTTTTAAACACTTTTAATGTTTTTTTTAAAATTTTATCAGATATCGGACCATTTTATAATCCACTGATTATGACATTGTCTGCTGCAGCCTATATGGCCACTCTGTATTAGAGGTCGACCGGTTATGATTTTTCAACGCCGATACCGATTATTGGAGGAACAAAAAAGCTGATACCGATTAATTGGCCGATTTAAAAAAAACAACTAAAATGTATTTGTAATAATGACAATTACAACAATACTGAATGAACACTTATTTTAGCTTAATATAATACATCAATTAAATCAATTTAGCCTTAAGGTAATAATGTAAGATGTTCCATTTGGTTTAAATAATGCAAAAACAAAGTGTTGGAGAAGAAAGTAAAAGTGCAATATGTGCTATGTAAGAAAGCTAACGTTTCAGTTCCTTGCTCAGAACATGAGAACATATGAAAGCTGGTGGTTCCTTTTAACATGAGTCTTCAATATTCCCAGGTAAAAGTTTTAGGTTGTAGTTATTATTGGAATTATAGGTCTATTTCCCTCTATACCATTTGTATTTCATTATCCTTTGACTATTAGATGTTCTTATAGGCACTTTAGTATTGCCAGTGTAACAGTATAGCTTCCGTCCCTCTCCTCGCTCCTCCCTGGGCTCGAACCAGCAACACAACGACAACAGCCACCATCGAAGCAGCGTTACCCATGCAGAGCAAGGGGAACAACAACTAGAAGGCTAAGAGCGAGCAACGTTTGAAATGCTATTAGCGAGCGCTAACTAGCTAGCCATTTCACATCGGTTACACCAGCCTAATCTCGGAAGTTGATAGGCTTGAAGTCATAAACAGCGCAATGCTTGACGCACAATGACAATTGCTTGACGCAAAATTTTGCACGTCGTTATTGCGTTGGACTCGTTAACTGTAAGGTTGCAAGATTGGATCCCCCGAGCTGACAAGGTGAAAATCTGTCATTCTGCCCCTGAACGAGGCAGTTAACCCACCGTTCCTAGGCCATCATTGAAAATAAGACTGTGTTCTTAACTGACTTGCCTAGTTAAATAAAGGTATTTTAAAAAAGACAGATTTCCGATTGTTATGAAAACTTGTAATCGGCTCTAATTAATCGGCCATTCCGATTAATCGGTCGACCTCTACTCTGTATCTCTGCTTGAAGTGTTTTCTCTGTTCCTATGTGACTCGTCCTGCCACAGTGTCATCTCTCCCCCCACTCTCTCCCGCCGCATATTTGCTTTTGTTCTTGTCTCCCTGCCCGCCGAGCTGACTCACAATGATGATCTTGACCAAGCCGTAAAAGGTCAAGGTTAGCCAACAAATTGCCTCAAAGCAATCAGCCCTATCGGTCTCTCTGCTAACACACCATTTGCTCTCTCTCTCTCTCTCTCTCTCTCTCTCTCTCTCTCTGTTTACCCACGCGACTCGTGTCAGGGGGTCCGCCCACTTTGAAGTCGCACCTCTAGAGCGAGGGCTCTGCGAGAGCCGGGGACATCAAAGCAACCATGGTCCACGTGGTGGTGACATTTCGGCGGCAGCGTGACCCAGTGGGGTGTAGCAGGGATTGGGACGATGTGGCTCAGCTGTCCTTTAAGACCCCTGGCTGCTCCAGGGCTGTGGGGTGTTTGCCTCTACTCTACACAGGATTGGCTTTCATTACATGAAACAGGACCCCCCCCCCTTACCCCTCGGCCAACAATAGAGCCACCACAGTGCTCTGGAGTTCATACAATCTACTGTAACCAGAACTTCTGTGGACACACATGTGCTCCAAACACACACACAAGCACACGCACATGGTCGCGGGCTCCCGTACACACACACACACACACGTTAAACACATAGACACAGTGACGGACAGACAGACAGACACACACACAGACACTCACACACAAAGGGAAAGTGTGTGAAAGGGTAGCTAGGGGTGCCCTTGTCACCTGGCCTTTCCTGTCAAGTTTGGTGCGAGTTCACCACAACACAAGTCATTCTGCTGCTATGCCTACTTCAATACATTGTAACATACCCAATATCAAAGCATGTAATCCACACAGGTTCAGTAGCTGAAGGAATGTTTTTATGTGTGTAGGCTGGTGTAGCTGTTTAGGCTTAAACAGCGTTACAGACAGGTGTTATTAATGTGTCGGACCACAGGGTACCACATGTAGGGGTGTCATGATCTCCCCAACAGCTGTCTTCAGCTGTGACTGGTATTGTAAACACCTCCTAAAGACAGGCTTGGTTAGAAGGCTTGGCCCTGGATATTGTGTGAGTCCAAGGACAAACTAAACAAACGGGCATAAGATGAGGAAAGACCATGACTGTGTTCTATTACAATGTAGAGGATGAACTAGGGGAGATCCCCTTACGTTGGTTCACTCACATTCAGTCCCTGGTGACTGTGTCGTTGTGTGTGTCTGTGCCGTGTCTGTGTGTACAGAGCTGTTTCAAACATTTCCAGGAATCAACATGTTTCCAGGAATGCTAGCTGTTACAAAGCCATCTCGTTGATGGAAATGTGTGTGTGTGTGTGTGCGTTGTCCCAGGTGGAGATAGAGAAGCTCGACTACCACCACTACCTCCCTTTGTTCTTCGACGGGCTGTGTGAGACTGTGCACCCCTATGAGTTCTTCGCCCGCCAGGGGGTCCACGACATGCTCGAGCACGGGGGCACCAAGATCCTGCCCGTCATCCCCCAACTCATCATCCCCATCAAAAGTGAGTGGCTAAACCTTATTGAAGCGTCACAGAAAACACTGCCGTAACGTTATTACAGCACAGATAGTACTGTTAGCGCAACCACAACACTTATCATCATCCTTTTCAAGACTGAGTGGCCCCAAACATTACAGCAACATCGCAGGAACAGTGGCACAACATTATCAGACCATAAACACGACTCTTTCATACAACCACAACCCTCTCGCAGCAAATCTAGGCCAAATCTCCTATAACAAGATTATAAAGAGATCATTTACTAACGTGTGGCCAGTAACCACAAGCCGGAAAGACATGGATTGACAATGGATAAACCCCCAATGCCCTATTCTTCAGCCACTAGTTGTTGCCATCCACACAGTGAAGATCTCAGTGAAAAGCCCACATATGGCTCCTTGCATCTCTCAGACCTATTATTATTAGACAGCAGGGCTACGTGTTCTTGTTTTGCTGTTAGTGGATGAGACCCAGTCATAAGGCAAGGCTGCCAAGCTCCCATGAATATGGGGACGCGCTACATTTAAATGTGCTTTGCCTCTCTGACTCTGGCGAGTCCGGCAGGACAACACCTCATTGGTTCGGTAACGTCTGCTTCCAACTCACTCCCTCAAACAGGTGGATCCCCTGAACGCAGCTCACTTTCCAGCCCACTTTCCAGCTGACACTCTCAAACACCTAGATCCCCCTGAACGCAGCTCACTTTCCAGCCCACTTTCCAGCTCACACTCTCAAACACCTAGATCCCCCTGAACGCAGCTCACTTTCCAGCCCACTTTCCAGCTGACACTCTCAAACACCTAGATCCCCCTGAACGCAGCTCACTTTCCAGCCCACTTTCCAGCTCACACTCTCAAACACCTAGATCCCCCTGAACGCAGCTCAGTCTCCAGATCCCAATCACCCGAATTCTAACCACCTGTTCACACACATGTATGTCATTATCACACACTATTTAGTTCAGTTCTTTGTACCTCATCACTGTGAGGTATTGTTTGTTTTGTGACACACGTCTTTCGGAGCTCTGTTTTTCCCGTGATTTACTCCTCCCGTGTATGCTAGTTTTTTCCTGCCTCACTAACGACACTTTTTGCCTATTCCCTGCCTGTACTTTAGCCTATCGGATTTCCTGTTATCTACCTATTTCCTGACCTCCCGGACTATGTTACTAGCCTATTCCCTGCCTGTACTTTAGCCTATCGGAATTCCTGTTATCAACCTATTGCCTGACCTTCCGGACGATGCTACTAGCCTTTTCCCTGCCTGTACTGTTGCCCTTTTGGACCCCATGTGTATGACCTTCTACCTTCTACCTGCCCCTGGACCCAGCTACCTGCCTCCTCCTGTCGTCCTTTGCAATAAACACCCGCTGCGTCCTGCGCTTGAAACCAGCACTCTGTCTCCCTTCGTGTTCATTACAGGTTTGTCCTGAAATCACACGCACAGTTGGCAGGCCGCAGGCTAGTTGGTCACGTCCAGGGGTGAGCGGGGACTAGCAAAAATAGCTTCAACATTTAGACAGGGATGAAACGACGAACACACAGGCTTCTAAGTTGTGATATGTAGAAAAATATATAATGTATGATTCAGTATGCTTGTATGCTCGCATGCTCTCACTCTCACACACACACACACACACACACACAAACATACGCTAACTTTCCACACACTGAGAGGGTTTATTTTGCAATGGAGCCAACTAAGTGTCAGTTTCAAAGTGGGAGATTTTAAGCGGCGCCCAGTAAGTGAGTTTGAGCAGTTGGCCGTGTGTGTGTGTGCTCAGTGTTTCAGCGCCTGCTGAGGCAGAGGGGTGGAACGACCAACATGAGGCAGGGCCGCTGGAGACATGAAGACATGCTGACAGGTTGACCCTGGCAATAGAGTACACACACACACTCACACACACACTGCTTACTGAGTCACAACAGAGGACGGACAGAGCATGGTCCAGTGCACATCATAACACCAAGACACAACGGTGTGTGTGTGTGTACATGTGTTTTGGTTTTTGTGTATGTGACTTTTAGTTGTTTACTTGATTTACACTAGAATTCCCATTTTTCAATTTATTCACATAGTTTGTTTAATTTACCAATTGATTTCATTTGAGAAAGTCTGATTGCTGTCTGGTCATGCGTTCAGCTGTTTCACAACACTCTAAAACCAAATGGCTGCATATCGATATATGATTTTTAGACTATCGACAACTCATAAATGTGATTAATGTGTTTTATAAATAAAAGAGAGCTGACATTGTGTTTTTGACTGAGACGATTATTGCTTTGATGCCTCGTTTTCAAGAATTGTCCTTGGTGGTACTAGGCCTATACTGCTTAGATCTGTATCCTCTCATACACGTGTTCAAGCACACACACACACACACACAAACACACTCATACCCAAGTCCACGTAGCCACTATGTCCACTCATGCATACTGACTCCCTCATATAGTAGCTACAAATTCCTAAGACCCAAAGGTGAACCATTCCTTATGAAAACGCACATCTAGCTGTGATAATGGAATTTTAAATGGCCTGCTTGTTATTAGCTTCTTGGTTTATTAAAATCAGGCCCATTTTTGCCTGCCATGCGTCAAACCCGCCGGCCCATGTCTGTGTTGCAGATTAATTACTTTTCAATAGAACTCCAAGGAAGGAGAGAAAAATAAGTGCAGGCTGCAATCTGAAAGGCAGAAAGTTTTCTCTGACTGACGTTAATATAGAAGCCTCCATCTGGCTGGCGCCGGCGGGCTGTTATCTTGCGACTGGCTAAATCACGTTGTTGGACTCTGTGAATTTTGATGATCATGAGTCATGACTTCGGGTCACCCGATGAGAATACACAATGGGCTGTGCCGTTGTCATAGACCTTTACTCTGAAACTGAACTCAGGTCAATGTGGAGTGCGCTCGCCTCCTTGCACCCACCTGTCACAGATGCTACATTAGGCTAGAACAGGGTTCCCCAAATGGGGGGGGGGGGGTTCCGCAGGTTTTCTTGCAAAATAATAAGGGAAGGGGATACCTAGTCAGTTGTACAACAATGCATTCAACTGAAATGTGTCTTCTGCATTTAACCCAACCCCTCTGAATCAGAGAGGTGCGGGGGGCTGCCTTAATCGACATCCACATCTTCTGCACCCGGGGAACAGTGGGTTAACTGCTTTGCTCAGGGGCAGAACGACAGATTTTTACTTTGTCAGCTCAAGGGATTTGATCCTGCAACCTTTCGGTTACTGGGTCAACTCTCCTACCCACCAGGCTATCTGCCGACCAATTGTGGATTAAATTGATTAAATTGAGATTTCTTGTCACTGGCCTACACTTAATACATTCCTTAATGTCAAAGTAGAATGATGTTTTTCAAATTCTTTACAAATTAACAAAACATTTAAAGCTGAAATTTCTTCAGTCAATAAGTATTCAATCCCTTTGTTATGCCAAGCCTAAATAAGTTCAAGAGTAAAAATGTGCTTAAAACCTGTTTGGGATAGGGGGCAGCATTTTCACGTTCGGATGAAAAGCGTGCCCAGAGTAAACTTCCTGCTACTCTGGCCCAGAAGCGAATATATGCATATTATTAGGAGTATTTGATAGAAAACACTGAAGTTTCTAAAACTGTTTGAATGATGTCTGTGAGTATAACAGAACTCATATGGCAGGCGAAAACCTAAGAAAAATCCAACCAGGAAGTGGGAAATGTGAGGTTCGTAGTTTTTCAACTCATTGCCTATCGAATATACAGTGTCTATGGGGTCATATTGCACTTTCTAGGGCTTCCACTAGATGTCAACAGTCTTTAGAACCTTGTTAGAGGCTTCTACTATGAAGTGGGGGCGAATGAGAGCTGAATCAACCAGAGGCCTGCCATAGTGCCATGAGTTGATCATGCGCGCTCATTGATTCTATACATCGTTTGACATGTTTCTACGAACTGTAATATAACTTTTTGAACTTTTCATCTGAACCTTTGCCTGGACCTGCTCGCGCTTCGTGAGTTTGTATTTGTTTACCAAACGCGCTAACAAAAGGAGGTATTTGGACATAAATAATGGACTCGATCGAACACAACAAACATTTATTGTGGAACTAGGATTCCTGAGAGTGCATTCTGATGAAGATCATCAAAGGTAAGTGAATATTTATAACGATATTTTTTACTTTTACTGACTCCACAACATGGTGGATATCTGCATGGCTTGTTTTTGTGTCTGAGCGCCGGACTCAGATTATTGCATGGTTTGCTTTTCCGTAAAGCTTTTTTGAAATCTGACACAGCGGTTGCATTAAGGAGAAGTATATCTATAATTCTGTGCATAATTGTTGCATCTTTTATCAAAGTTTATGATGTGGCTCTCTGAAAATTCGGCAGATATTTTCGAGGCACAACATTACTGCATAAAGCGCCAATGTAAACTGAGATTTTTAGATATAAATATGAACTTTATCAAACAAAACATACATGTATTGTGTAACATGAAGTCCTATGAGTGCCATCTGATGAAGATCATCAAAGGTTAGTGATTTATTTTTATTTTATTTTATTCTGCTTTTTGTGACTCCTCTCTTTGGCTGGAAAATGGCTGTGTGTTTTTGTGACTAGGCTCTGACCTAACATAATCATATGGTGTGCTTTTGCTGTAAAGCCTTTTTGAAATCGGACACGATGGGTAGATTAACAAGAAGTTTATCTTTAATTTGGTGTAAGTTACATATTTTAAAAAAAATATAATAAAAATGTTGCCTTTTCAGTGGAATGTTGTCAAGCGGAACCCCTAGCCATAAGAAGTTTAACAAGTCACATAATAAGTCGAGCAGTGAATTTCAAACACAGATTCAACCACAAAGATCAGGGGGATTTTCCAATGCCTCGCAAAAAAGGGCACATATTGGTATATATATATATATTCATATAAAAAGAGACACTGAATATCCCTTTGGATGGTGTATCAATACACCCAGTCACTACAAAGATACAGGCATCCTTTCTAAATGAGTTGCCGGAGAGGAAGGAAACCACTCAGAGATTTCACAATGAGGCCAATGGTGACTTTAAAACAGTTATAGAGTTTAATGGCTGTGATAGGAGAAGACTGAGGATGGATCAACAACATTGTAGTTACTCCACAATACTAACCTAATTGACAGAGTTAAAAGAAGGAAGCCTGTACAGAATAAAAAATATTCCAAAACATGCATCTGGTTTGCAACAAGGCACTAAAGTAACACTACAAAGAAATTGGCAAAGCAATTAACTTTTTGTCCTGATTGCAAAGTGTTGTTTGGTGAAAATACAATACAACACATTACTGTCAAGCATTGTGGTGGCTGCATCATGTTATGGGTTTTCTTGTAATTGTTAAGGACTGAGGAGTTTTTCAGGATAAAAAATAAATTGAATGGAGCTAAGCACGGGCCAACTCCTAGAGGAGAACCTGGTTCAGTCTGCTTTCCACCAGACACTGGGAGATGAATTCCCCTTTCAGCAGGACAGTAACCTAAAACACAAGGCCAAATCTACACTGGAGTTGCTTACCAAGAAGACAGTGAATGTTCCTGAGTGGCCGAGTTACAGTTTTGACTTAAATCTATGGCAAGACCTGAAAAAAGTTGTCTACCAATGATCAACAACCAATTTTACAGAGCTTGATGATTTTTTTTGATGAGCTCTTAGAAACTCAGACATACATACATCTGTAATTGCTGCCAAAGGTGATTCTAACATGTATTGACTCATGGGGCTACTTATAAAATCAAGATATATTAGAATTTTCCTCCACTTTGACATTAGAGAATTTTGTGTAGATTGTCGACAAAAATGACAATTAAATGAATTTTTATCCCACTTTGTAACACAACAAAATGTGAAAAAAGTCTAGGGGTGTGAATACTTTATGAAGGCACTATATATGTGATTGTAAATCAATGTAAGCAAGGTTTGAAATGATTATGTTTTAGTTAATATATTATATTTGTTTGGGCTTCTTGCGGACAATTTCCCTTCTACAAATTATTAGTAATTATATTTTTAACCCCCTGACCATCCACTCAAGAAATAAAATCAGCCCACGGCTGAATCTAGTTGATAATCCCTGGGCTAGAATGATTGAGAAAAGGTTGAGTATTATGATGTGTTGCTTTTGAAACCTTGAAAGGCCTCAATCATGGCACAGGGGGGTTTCTTTTTAGCACTTTGAGCCCAGATTGTCATTCCAACACTACCTTTTTCAATCGGAGGAAATAAATTATGAGAAAATTATACTGATATGCTGTCATAAGCATTTCCTACCCTCTTTAAATAAGGAACAAAATTCTCAGCCACGTCTCCATTGAGCCTCCACAGATTGGCGTAACATTTGTTCACTGTACGAGACCAAAATTAAATTTTCATTACAAGGAGATCCCCGGCTTAGGAAAGAGAACATTTCGCAGTGATCTGAAAAGTATATTTATATTACAACAAACTCGATTGACTAAAATCTTCAAAATGCCACTCACCTGTGACATTTGGGGGAGATGAGAATACAACGCTGCGCTTATTTTTTGGGGGGAACAGAATATCTAATAGACGCGGCTTGAATAGATGATTACTTTATTCATATCCGATGTGATGCGGATTGTACCAAACGTTAATACATCCGACTCAGATTCTCCCCCTTTTGTGAGAGGCGAGAGCCTGGATGAATAATTGAACAGTCCCACGGTCCAAATGTCACAGCTAGGGAAAATTGTTTGCACTTGTGGTAATTAGAATTTCATTATTTGTTATGTGCGTTTGAAATCCCTGTCAGTCCAGATTCAACCTTATTACCGTGATGGCAGATAGCTCTCCCCGTGTGTGAAGGAACAGGAGAAAGATCCTATAATGGATACGCTCATACTGCCTTGTCTGTAACACTAATACACGCACAGTCACACGCGCATGCACACACACATGCGCGTAAATGCACAAAAAAGCACACGCACACCCACACACACATTGAATGGAATGTATAAAATATGAAGGCTTGGAATGAAAGATGATAGGACCATCCATTCTTCATGTTCACATCCTGTCACACAGAGCATGTGTATAAGTGACACCCCTGGGTTTGACGACACAATGTCCTTGTAATGGAATGTTAGCGGTGTGTGTATGAGTGTGTCATCGGTGTGTGTGGATTACACATTCTCTGTCTCTGACTGAGAGTGGGTTTGACATGAATATCACTTGTTTGTGATTGTGTGCATGCCTGTGTGTGTGCGTGCGTGTGTGTGCGTGCAAGTGTGTGTTTTTTGCGTGCATGCGAATGTGTGTGTGTGTGTGTGCATCACCTCTCCAGAGCTGTTTTCCCCCTCTCATGTCAACCTGTCAGGCCTGTCTCGGTGCAGTACAGTATGGCTGGAAGGGAGGCTGTGTCTGCGTGTGTGACAGCCATGCATTTGAATATGAGCTGTTTTAACACTCAGGCCACAGGTGACGCCGCATGCCGCTCCCTAAGTGTACTAACTGTCATACTACCCATTTTATGGTTCCTGACCCCCCCTCCCCCTCGCTCCCCTCCTTCGCCTGCTAACATAATTCATTCTCGCCCTCTATGTCAGACATGTGTTTTCCCCCAGATAGCTTAGCTTCTCCCTTTTATTATTCAAGATTTGTTTTTGCATGAATAGTTATAACTCCTTTTAGTTCTGTTTATGACAATATCCACTTAAGGGGACTAAGAGCTATTGGGACTGTCCTCTAGCTGCTTCAGCGGCTTTGAAGATAAATGTTTTAATGGTTAGATTGTGTTTATCTTGGTTTTAAATGGGCAATCTGCTACATCCATTTTAGGACTTAGAAATGAATGATATACAGTGCATTCGGAAAGTATTCAGACCCCTTGAATTTTACAACATTTTGTTACATTACAGCCTTAATCTAAAATGGATTCAATAGTTTTTCCCCCTCATCAATCTACACTGGTTTTCATGAAGGATCTCTCTGTACTTTGCTCTGTTCGCCTTTCCCTTGATCCTGACTAGTCTCCCAGTCCCTGCCACTGAAAAACGTCCCTACAGCATGATGCTGCCACTACCATACTTCATCGTAGGGATGATGCCAGGTTTCCTCCGGACGTGGCGCTTGGCATTCAGGACAAAGAGTTCAATCTTGGTTTCATCAGGCCAGAGAATCTTGTCTCTCATTGTCTGAGAGTCTTTAGGTGCCTTTTGGCAAACTCCAAGGCTGAATTGCTTCCGTCTGCTCACTACCATAATAGTCTGATTGGTGGGGTGCTGCAGAGAAGGTTGTCCTTCTGGAAGGTTCTCCCATTTCCACAGAGGGACTCTGGAGCTCTGTCAGAGTGACCATCGGGTTCTTGGTCACCTCCCTGACCAAGAATAATGGCCACTGTGTTCTTGGGAACCTTCAATGCTGCAGACATTTTAGTACGCTTCCCCAGATCTGTGCCTCGACACAATCCGTTCTCGGAGCTTTACGGACAATTCCTTCGATCTCATGGCTTATGGGGAGTGGGGAGAACAAGTATTTGATACTTACAAAGCATGTAGAGGTCTGTCATTTTTATCATAGGTACACTTCAACTCTGAGAGACGGAATCTAAAACAAAAATCCAGAAAATCACATTGTATGATTTTTAAGTAATTCATTTGCAATTAAAAAGCAGCAATGCAGTTCTTGACACACTCAAACTGGAGCACCTGGTACCTACTACCATACCCCGTTCAAGGGCACTTAAATATTTTGTCTTGCCCGTTCACCCTCTGAATGGCACACATATACAATCCATGTCTCAATTGTCTCAATACTTACAAATCCTTTTTTAACCTGTCTCCTCCCTTTCATCTACGCTGATTGAAGTGGATTTAACAGGTGTCATCAATAAGGGATCATAGCTTTCACCTGGATTCACCTGGCCAGTCTATGTCATGGAAAGGTTTTTACATTCAGTGTACACTTGGCTATGTCATAGCTCATTTGTAAACAATACATTTTTATACATTACTAGCTCAAAAAGCTGAATCGGCAACAATGACAAGTTAATTAGTGGGTGATGTATATTTCAGAACCAAAGTGGGGGGGACAAAAAGCAGTCTACTTTGCCCTCCCACCCCCCCTTAATCTGATAGTGGTAGTGGGGTGGTAGACGCCTAGCCTCCCTTATTGCTCAGATCAGGTGCCTACATAGTGGCACACACACACACACACACAGACACACAGAAGTTGCCTCAGACAGATCCAGCTCATAGAGGCCCAGGTTTTGAGCTCCATCAGCAAGCGATTTTAAGAATGGAAAATTAATTTGTTTATGCAACTAATGTTAGTGCATCGAATCGTATCGCATCGAAACGAATCGCATCAAATCGTTTCAAACTAAAACGTATCGTTCACGCATCATATCATAACCCATGTCTCAAGATGCATATCAAATCCTCTTGAAAGGGAAAGATGCACATCCCTAAATTCTTGCTTGAGAAATTGCTCTTTGCTAAGAAGCATTTTCTTTCTTGCTGACCATTTTTATTGAGAACAATCACAGTAAGGTACTTAATTGTTACCCAGAAATGATTTAATATGGATAAAAATGGCTGCATTGGACCTTTAAAGCAACACTTTCTTATTGTAATGAGCCAGATAAACAACAGGTACACAACAGCAGGGGTCTGTGGAAGTCTATTGGTTTGTTAGAGTCCAAGATTAAGGGATGGTTCAAAAGGAGGAAAACATATGTAAGGAGTCACCTGAGAAGTGCCACACACACCTCTCTTCCCACCCATCTGCCCACTAACACCCACACAGAGACACGCACGCACACGCAGCGACATACTGTACATGCATGTATGTACACACACACTCACACACTAAATGTCGCCCACACACACAAGCTAGTAATCCTTAGTTACAAATCACAGATGTTTTCCTCTCTTCCGTCCCTTTTTTTCTCCCTCTTTTGTTCTCCCTATCAGCGGGAGATGGAGTTAAGTGCAGCTGTCGGCCAAATTGCCCGTGATTGTCTCTCACTTATTCCTTCCTGTCTCTGTGGTGCCTTTTGAAATCTCTGATTGCAGCCAGTCATTTCAAGTCAAAGGCTGGCACCAAAAACCATTGATTTCAGTGGAGGTAGTGTGAATGCCGCATGACCTCATTCTGTCTTTTCTGCTAAATGTGCTAAATGTTAACAATAGGGGGGCTGAATCGTTAATTCTCAATCACACACCACCCTAGGGAAAGCCTCTATGAAAACAAGCACACACACACATAACCCCATCTCCCAGACCTGTAACCCCTGACCTCTATCCTGTGTGCACTCCATAGAAATAGAATCACTAGATGAGACGTCGCCATTCAAATCAATGTATAGGTCCGGGTGGACGGCGGCCATATTGAATGTACCAATAACTATGATAATGAATTCATTCTATTTCTATGGTGCCCATAACCATGTAAATAAATGTATGGTTATGAGTGTACCCATAACAATAATAACATTCTATTTCTTTGGTGCCCTTCCTCTCTGTCTCACAGATGCCTTGAACACACGGAACAGGCAAGTGATCTGCACCACGCTGAAGGTGCTGCAGCACCTGGTGGTGTCTGGAGAAATGGTGGGAGAGGCCCTGGTACCCTACTACAGACAGATCCTGCCCATCCTCAACATCTTCAAGAACATGAACAGTGAGTCACTTACATTATAGATCTAGCCTATACTGTGTGTCTGGCAGTATGTGCATGTTGGTGAATTTGACGGGTAGTCCGAGAGGGATTTAAACGCGCGACCCTGCAACAGCTACGCTACCTAAGCCATTACGCCATCCCCAAAAATGCTGAACCACTTGGTGAGGTTGCTGGTGTTGTGCTACGGATGCTATGGTATGTTTGCAAGTATGTACAGTACAGTATGTACAGTACAGTATGTACAGTACAGTATGTAGCCTATGTCTTTGACTGATGACAACAGCGATACTGTTCACTAAGCTATATGGTGAAAGGACAGTTTGAATGGCAGATGTGGTATCTTTAATTTATATATATAGGGGGTAGATCAGCTTTACTATTGCAGATAGATTGTAGGTTCCATCAATGTGATTGTCTGTATCGTTTCCAATCCCCCATATAATTTAATATATACAGTGCCAGTCAAATCAAATTTATTTATATAGCCCTTCGTACATCAGCTGATATCTCAAAGTGCTGTACAGAAACCCAGCCTAAAACCCCAAACAGCAAGCAATGCAGGTGTAGAAGCACGGTGGCTAGGAAAAACTCCCTAGAAAGGCCAAAACCTAGGAAGAAACCTAGAGAGGAACCAGGCTATGTGGGGTGGCCAGTCCTCTTCTGGCTGTACCGGGTGGAGATTATAACAGAACATAGCCAAGATGTTCAAATGTTCATAAATGACCAGCATGGTCAAATAATAATAATCACAGGCAGAACAGTTGAAACTGGAGCAGCAGCACGGCCAGGTGGACTGGGGACAGCAAGGAGTCATCATGCCAGGTAATCCTGAGGCATGATCCTAGGGCTCAGGTCCTCCGAGAGAGAGAAAGAGAGAATTAGAGAGAGCACACTTAAATTTACACAGGGCACCGGATAGGACAGGAGAAGTACTCCAGATATAACAAACTGACCCTAGCCCCCCGACACATAAACTACTGCAGCATAAATACTGGAGGCTGAGACAGGAGGGGTCAGGAGACACTGTGGCCCCATCCGATGATACCCCCGGACAGGAACAAACAGGAAGGATATAACCCCACCCACTTTGCCAAAGCACAGCCCCCACACCACTAGAGGGATATCTTCAACCACCAACTTACCATCCTGAGACAAGGCCGAGTATAGCCCATAAAGATCTCCGCCACGGCACAACCCAAGGGGGGAGGGGCGCCAACCCAGACAGGAAGATCACATCAGTGACTCAACCCACTCAAGTGATGCACCCCTCCTAGGGACGGCATGAAAGAGCACCATTCAAAAGTTTGGACCTGCCCCCTCATTCGAGGGTTTTTCTTTCTGTCTTTTTTTACTCTTTTTCTACATGGTAGAATAATCGTGAAGACATCAAAACTATGAAATAACAGGTATGGAATCATGTAGTAACCAAAACATTTTTTAAACAAAGACAAAGGGTGGCTATTTTGAAGAATCTCTTCAAAGTATATTGATTTGTTTATGGGCGAGCTCTCGCTCCCATCCATTTCCAGGAATCAAAGGCTTGATGTTAGAGAGCTGCCGCTATTAACATGTTAATGGACAGTTTTTTTTTGTGTGTGCATGCATGTCTGTGTGCTCACTATTACTCGCTATAAAAGCTTATTTTTGTCCATACATCCCCTGAATGTCCCATATCCCATCAAGGTTGACCTTGAGTCGTGCTCATCCCCTTTCATCTAACTAGATGCATCATTTTTCCTTTTCCCATCAATGTATTGGCTTTAGACTAGAGGACAACCAACGTCCTTCTGATCCCCAAGCCTCCACCCCTATCCTACGTGACACACGGCGTCTCCAGATTGGCATTCGATAGGCAGGGCTCTTTGTGTGGCGCTGTCAAGCCTCAAAGCGTCGACACGGCCCCATTCACAGCCGGACGGTGAGAGACAGACAGACAGCTCGACTCAGACAATCCCCAAAACGCCAGTCATTCACCGGCGTCAGTGGAATGTGAAAGAAGAGTGGCATTGTGAATCAATCACTTAAACACAGGGCTTAAACAGGGCCTGAACACAGGGCTTTAGTCTATTAATCAATATCCAATTTGAATCTCTTGTCTCTTTAATTTGGTTACATTATCTCATTGCCATTTTAGCATCGGGGGAGAAGAGAGAAAAAAAGGAGAGACTGGGAGAAAAAGATAGAAAGAAAGACAAAAGGGAGGATAGAACATGGTGTCTTATTAGCACTGGGGCCTTATGCAAATCTCCTCTGTAAATTAGCTGTCAAATCAATCCCTAAACTGTTTTGGAGCGGGTGTATTTTGGGCGCAGCGGTTGGGCTGGCGAGCCCCACTAGGAATAGTTTATCTCTGCCTGATAGCTGCCCTGCTGCCTGGGTTGGCTGCTGCCTCCATCTGGTCTGGTCTGGTCTGGCATTCATTATTCCATCCCCAGCCCCCTATCACCTGGCTCGGCTGGTCCCTGCTCCTCCTGCTCCCCTCTAACAGGGGGCCAGTGCTGAGGCAGAGTACACACACTGGAATCCAGGCCTCGAATTTCCCGGTGGAATCGACGACCATGGTCGTGGATAACCCCTTGTGTGGCCGTAATGCCCCATAAAAAAATGCCTTGCGGCCATGGTGGCCATTATGCCCTTAGGCTGAATATAATAATAATAATTCCCTTCTCCCGGCTGCCACTCGCCATGTTCCCGAAGACACCTCTCATTCACATTTATTCTTATTTGCCAATGCCCGTCACGTGATCGGGTCCGTCTCAGGCATCACAGCTACGAAGTACAAGTGAAGACAGACACATCAGGATTCTTAGCGAATTCCAGCTTGTCGTTCTGTGAAAGAAATATTCGAAACAGACTCTGGGACAATTGTGAGACATTATTTGAAATTCATACAACCACTGTATATCGAACAAACATTTAAAAGCAATGAGACTGATGCAACCGATCAGAACGTAAATGTTGATGAACTATTGCTTCTTCACATTATAAGCGCAGTTAAGTTCACACTGTAGGTTATACATGCAAATGGTCCAAAATGCAATTAGCTGGAAAACACCATTCTCAAAAGCCCACTGCAATTGCGAGCGGTTTCATTTGACAGAGATTCAAATATCCTTTAGATATTTAGAAAGAGGGAAGATCTAAAGATGTAACTACTGTAGCATGTGTTGCTAATATGACTAGAATTGTGCTGGACAACGGCTGCTGGACAATGAAAGAAAGTTATTTGAAAACCAATAGAACATGAGAGAAATAGCCTACTGGTTTCAATGGCATTTTGTGTAGGCCAGTGACAACAAATCTCAATTTAATCCATTTTAAATTCAGGCTGTAACACAACAAAATGTCGAAAAAGTTCATGGGTGCTTATTAAACAGTCAATCACGGACTACAAAAGGAAATCCAGCCCCGTCGCGGACCATGATGTCTTGCTCCCAGACAAACTAAACAACTTCTTTGCTTGCTTTGAGGACAATACAGTGCCACTGACACTGCCCACTACCAAAACCTGCAGGCTCTCCTTCACTGCAGCCAACGTGAGTAAAACATTTAAACGAGTTAACCCCCGCAAGGCTGCAGGTCCAGACAGCATCCCCAGCCGCATCCTCAGAGCATGCGCAGATCAGCTGGCTGGTGTGTTTACGGACATATTCAATCAAACCTTATCCCAGTCTGCTGTTCCCACATGCTTCAAGAGGGCCACCACTGTTCCTGTTCCCAAGAAAGTGAAGGTAACTGAGCTAAATGACTATCGCCCCGTAGCACTCCCTTCCGTCATCATGAAGTGCTTTGAGAGACTAGTCAAGGATCATATCACCTCCACCCTACCTGACACTCCAATTTGCTTACCGCCCCAATAGGTCCACAGACGACGCAATCGCAATCACACTGCACACTGCTCTAACCCATCTGGACAAGAGGAATACCTATGTGAGAATGCTGTTCATCGACTACAGCTCAGCATTTAACACCATAGTACCCTCCAAACTCGTCATTAAGCTCGAGACCCTGGGTCTCGACACCGCCCTGTGCAACTGGGTCCTGGACTTCCTGACGGGCCGCACTCCAGGTGGTGAGGGTAGGTAACAACATCTCCACCCCGCTGATCCTCAACACTGGGGCCCCACAAGGGTGCGTTCTCAGCCCTCACCTGTACTCCCTGTTCACCCATGACTGCGTGGCCATGCACGCCTCCAACTCAATCATCACGTTTGCAGATGACACTACAGTGGTAGGCTTGATTACCAACAACGACGGTGAGGGCCCTCGGAGTGTGGTGCCCTTGGAGTGTGGTGTCAGGAAAATAACCTCACACTCAATGTCAACAAAACAAAGGAGATGATCGTGGACTTCAGGAAACAGCAGAGGGAGCAGCCCCCTATCCACATCGACGGGACAGTAGTGGAGAAGGTGGAAAGTTTTAAGTTCCTCGGCGTATACATCACGGACAAACTGAAATGGTCCACCCACACAGACAGCGTGGTGAAGAAGGCGCAGCAGCGCCTCTTCAACCTCAGGAGGCTGAAGAAATTTGGCTTGTCACCGAAAACACTCAAACTTTTACAGATGCACAATCGAGAGCATCCTGTCGGGCTGTATCACCGCCTGGTACGGCAACTGCTCCACCCACAACCGTAAGGCTCGCAGGGGGTAGTGAGGTCTGCACAACTCATCACCGGGGGCAAACTACCTGCCCTCGAGGACACCTACACCACAGGATGTCACAGGAAGGCCAAGAAGACCATCAAGGACAACAACCACCCTAGCCACTGGCTGTTCACCCCGCTATCATCCAGAAGGCGAGGTCAGTACAGGTGCATCAAATCGCGGACCGAGAGACTGAAAACCAGCTTCTATCTCAAGGCCATCAGACTGTTAAACAGCCATCACTAACATTGAGTGGCTGCTGCCAACATACTGACTCATCTCTAGCCACTTTAATAATGAAAAATGCATGTAATAAATGTATCACTAGCCACTTTAAACAATGCCACTTTATATGTTTACATACCCTACATTACTCACCTCATATGTACAGTGGGGCAAAAAAGTAGTTAGTCAGCCACCAATTGTGCAAGTTCTCCCACTTAAAAAGATGAGAGAGGACTGTAATTTTCATCATAGGTACACTTCAACTATGACAGACAAAATGAGAGAGAGAAAAATCCAGAAAATCACATTGTAGGATTTTTAATGAATTTATTTGCAGATTATGGTGGAAAATAAGTATTTGGTCAATAACAAAAGTTTATCTCAATACTTTGTTATATACCCTTTGTTGGCAATGACAGAGGTCAAACGTTTTCTGTTAGTCTTCACAAGGTTTTCACACACTGTTGCTGGTATTTTGGCCCATTCCTCCATGCAGATCTCCTCTAGAGCAGTGATGTTTTGGGGCTGTTGCTGGGCAACACGGACTTTCAACTCCCTCCAGTGGCTAGGCCACTGCAGGACCTTGAAATGCTTCCTACGAAGCCACTCCTTCGTTGCCTGAGCAGTGTGTTTGGGATCATTTCACTCAAAATCTCACGATACATGACCCCATTCATTCTTTCCTTTACACGGATCAGTCGTCCTGGTCCCTTTGCAGAAAAACATCCCCAAAGCATGATGTTTCCACCCACATGCTTCACAGTAGGTATGGTGTTCTTTGGATGCAACTCAGCATTCTTTGTCCTCCAAACACGACGAGTTGAGTTTTTACCAAAAAGTTATATTTTGGTTTCATCTGACCATATGACATTCTCCCAATCTTCTTCTGGATCATCCAAATGCTCTCTAGCAAACTTCAGACGGGCCTGGACATGTACTGGCTTAAGCAGGGGGACACGTCTGGCACTGCAGGATTTGAGTCCCTGGCGGCGTAGTGTGTTACTGATGGTAGGCTTTGTTACTTTAGTCCCAGCTCTCTGCAGGTCATTCACTAGGTCCCCCCGTGTGGTTCTAGGATTTTTGCTCACCGTTCTTGTGATCATTTTGACCCCACGGGGTGAGATCTTGCGTGGAGCCCCAGATCGAGGGAGATTATCAGTGGTCTTGTATGTCTTCCATTTCCTAATAATTGCTCCCACAGTTGATTTCTTCAAACCAAGCTGCTTACCTATTGCAGATTCAGTCTTCCCAGCCTGGTGCAGGTCTACAATTTTGTTTCTGGTGTGCCAGCTCTTTGACAGCTCTTTGGTCTTGGCCATAGTGGAGTTTGGAGTGTGACTGTTTGAGGTTGTGGACAGGTGTCTTTTATACTGATAACAAGTTCAAACAGGTGCCATTAATACAGGTAACGAGTGGATGACAGAGGAGCCTCTTGAAGAAGAAGTTACAGGTCTGTGAGAACCAGAAATCTTGCTTGTTTGTAGGTGACCAAATACTTATTTTCCACCATAATTTGCAAATAAATTCATAAAAAATCCTACAATGTGATTTTCTGGATTTCTTTCCCTCATTTTGTCTGTCATAGTTGAAGTGTACCTATGATGAAAATTACAGGCCTCTCTCATCTTTTTAAGTGGGAGAACTTGCACAATTGGTGGCTGACTAAATACTTTTTTCCCCCACTGTATATACTGTACTCTATACCATATACTGCATCTTGCCTATGCCGTTCAGCCATCGCTTATTTATATATTTTTATGTACATATTCTTATTCATTCCTTTACACTTGTGTGTATAAGGTAGTTGTTGTGAAATTGTTAGGTTAGATTACTTGTTATATATTACTGCATGGTCGGAACTAGAAGCACAAGCATTTCGCTACACTCACATTAATCTGCTAACCATGTGTATGTGACAAATAACGATTTGATTTGATTTAAAATAATTCCTTCGACATTCCAATGTTCGGAGTTTGGCTAATCTACTTCGAAACACGGTAAGACATGCCCCATTGTCACATGTGCTCCCTCTCCGGCCTCTAGGTCACCAGGCTGCTCGTTATGGTGCACAACTGTCACCATCGGTACGCGCATCAGCTCATAATGACACTCACCTGGACTCCATCACCTCCTTGATTACCTGCCCTAAATATGCCACTCCCTTTGGTTCCTTACCCAGGATTCACTGTTTCTGTTCCGGAATCATGTCTGTGGGTTGTTTGTGTTTCTTGTTTTGTATTTAGTTGTGTTAATTTTTTATTAAAACGCTCACTCCCTGAACTTGCTTTCCGACTCTCAGCGCACACGTTACACCCATGAAATGACAAAAAATCCATCCAGGTTTTAAACAATGACATTTATGGTTAAACAGTTTCAAAATGTTGACTGCCTCCACTCAGATTGCAAGGTGTGTGATGTTGCGGTGGACAACTGGCACTGACCTTTCTCTCCTAACAAGCAGTACCTCAGGTATGTCAACAGAATCAAGCCTTTAGACACTCATATTAATTACCCTACATTATATTTGTCAAACATTGCTGGCGTTCAAATTTTATTGGTCACATACACATGTTTAGCAGATGTTATTGCGGATGTGGCGAAATGTAGCGAAATGCTTGCGTTAAGCCTAATTTAATGCTTGGCTACAATTTCTGGTTTCTCCCTCATGTTAGCATTGGTGTGGACATGTGAGGCTATTAGCCAATACGCAGATATTGTATCACCTACATATGACTGGCAAATTAGTTATTTACATTTACACACACTTATGTTTCTCTTAACAGAATGGCTAGGGTTTTTTGGTTTTCAAATTATTTAATTGGTTATTTTGGTTAATGGCCTTGGTGCCCTAGCAGATGGTGCCCTGACCGTAGATTGCTTTGTATGTTTCGATTTTTAGTTTGGTCAGGGTGTGATGTGGGTGGGTATTCTATGTTGTAGGTCTAGGTTTTCTTTTTCTATGTGTTTGGCCTGGTATGGTTCTCAATCAGAGGCAGCTGTCTACCGTTGTCTTTGATCGAGAGCCATACTTAGGTATCCTGTTTTCCCATTTTTGAGTTGTGGGTGATTATTCTCTGGTTCGTGTTTGTTGCACCTGTCAGAACTGTTTGTTTAACGTTTTGTTGTTTTTGTTCGTGTATTCATGGTTGATTTAAAAGTTTTATGGATACGTACCACGCTGCACTTTGGTCCTCCTCTCCTTCTCCCGACGACAATCGTTACAGATGGTCTTTGTGCCCTGGCAGATTGGGCACCTCTTGAAGTCCACATGGTCTTGCCCCTAAAATCTCAAAATTCTAGGCTTGCTGGCAACCCATTAATGCTTGTCGTAGGCCTCCGTTTTAGGAAATCCAGGGTAGCGTCCCAAATGGTACCCTATTCCCTTTATAGTGCACTACTTTTGACCTTGGAGCTCTGGTCAAAAGTAGTGCACTATATACAGCAGGCAATAGGGTGCCATTTGGGATGCAGTCAAACACATACACTACTGTATGAGGATTTTACCAGATCAACACGGAAGATTGCTTCCACTCTATTCGAAAAACAAGTGCAGGCTTTTAACCTATCAAGGTCGTTATGAGCACTTGATGGGTTGTATACACAGCCTGAGGCGCTTCCTACTGGACCACTCTTGGTGACCGCTGCGTTAGAATATTGTTGTTGATGTACTGAACACTGTACACATTAACAAGCCTCATGATGAGCACAAGACATTGAAAAGGTGTTGAAAATAGCTATTTTTGGTGGAAAGGATGTTGAAAATACCTTTTTTAAAGGTGCTCACTGGGCTACTTCTATGAAGTTTGACGCAATGGTAGAGTCATCTTTTCATGAACCCCTATCACTATCACAATACTCAAAGGTCTGAATTGGAAATGTATGAATCACTCTCTATGCACTACTTAAGCCTATTACTTTGCATTTTGTACTTTGACGTTTCAAGTTCACTGTCATCTATTGAAGTCTTCCCTTTGTGCGGCATAGTTTTATTTTTGATTCATCAAAGCCTATCCATGATCTAATGAGTTTCCCACCTCCGGCTTGCTTTGTCACGCACATAATTCAATCATTCTGAACAAAAATGCAACGATCCACAAGATAGAAGCTACATTAATCAAACGCATTGCACAGATTCTACAGAACACAAGGCACAAAAGACTTCAGTCTGTGGTTGACTGGTAACCTCTTTTCCACAACGCTCCCACACAATAACTCACTACTACTGGGCCTAACCCCCCATTCCAGCAGTAGTATCCCCTCCCCCTTCGCTCATCTCCCCAGCCAGCCACAACAGAGCTCAGTGTCCGCAGCTGGAGTCTGGACAGAGCGACGGTGGGTGGGAAAGGGAAGGGGAGGGGGGACGTTTGGGTGTGGGGAGGGTATGCCAATGGCTCCATGAAAGGACATCTTGTGTCCCCCATGTGCAGCTGTTGGCTGCTGTGGTGGTGGTGGGCGAGAGGCGAGAGAGTGCCACCGCCAGCGTTCTGTCTCTGGCTCCTCTCTCAGTGTCTCAACACACTGTCCCCTTTATCAGGGCTGCCAACCCCCCCGGCCACAAGTCTCCTCTTTGTGTGGTCCCCCCAGCTATCTAACACAGCAGAGCTCTGTTTCCATGTCCCTCTCTGCCCCCCCCCCCACCCCCCTCCCGGTCCCTGTCCATACACTTCAAAGGACAGAGCTTTGGGTTGAGGTAGGCCCTGGCATCTCTCTGGGCAGCCCCGTTGGGGTCTTTAGGTGTCCTTTGACTACCAGGTCACCCTATCTCACTCTTGGAAATGTGCATGGTCTTGACCTGTGGCTGTGAGAGTGGCCCGGATGCTAAATAAAGAAGGAATTTATGCATGTCTCCATTCTCAGATACGCAATATAACTAGGCTTATGTTTGACTTGTTGCAAGCAGCCATTGCAGCTGACACTGTAATGTTTCAAAGGGAAGTTAACAATGATGAGTTATTATGGTGGAGATGATGCATTATAATACTTGATGCAGCACTTTGTTTTCTGAATCAGCTCTGTTGGGGTGTGTGTGTGTGTGTGTGTGTGTGTGTGTGTGTGTGTGTGTGTGTGTGTGTGTGTGTGTGTGTGTGTGTGTGTGTGTGTGTGTGTGTGTGTGTGTGTGTGTGTGTGTGTGTGTGTGTGTGTGTGTGTGTGTGATGACGGGGTTTAGGGTAGTGCAGAAAATCACAGATGCAATTTGCACGGCTCTCTTGTTTGCTTGCTGTGATGAATCTCATCCCTAATGGGATGCAACAAACATTCCTTATGAGGGAGCAATGTAGTCCGTCATCCAGCAAATTCCTCTCTTTTCAGGAACAGCAGTTATTTACAGTGCCTTCAGAGTGTATTGACACCCCTTAACTTTTTCAACACTTTGTTGTGTTACAGCCTGGATTTAAAATGGATTATATTGAGATTGTTTTGTCACTGGCTCACGCACAATACCCCATAATGTCAATGTGGAATCATTTTTTCCCCAAATGTTTAAAAGCTGAAATGTCTGGAGCCAGTAAGTGTTCAATCACTTTTATGGCAAGCCTAAATAAGTTCAAGCGTAAAAATGTGCTTAACAAGTCACATAATAAGTTGCATGGACTCACTATGTGTGCAATAATCATGTTTAACATGATCTCTGTACCCCACACATACAGATAAATGTATTTCAAACACAGATTCAACCACACAGACCAGGGAGGTTTTCCAATGCCTCCTAAAAGTAGACATTGAATATCCCTTTGAGCACGGTGAAGTTATTATTTACACTTTGGATGGTGTATCAATACACCAAGTCACCACAAAGATACAGGCGTCCTACCTAACCCAGTTGTCGGAGAGGAAGGAAACCATGAGGTCAATGGGGACTTTAAAACAGTTACAGAGTTTAATGGCTGTGATAGAAGAACACTGAGGATGGATCAACAACATCGTAGTTACTCCACAATACTAACCTAATTAACAGAATGAAAAGAAGGAAGCCTGTACAGAATAAAAAATATTCCAGGCACTAAAGTGGTACTACAAAAAAATATGTCA
Organism: Oncorhynchus kisutch; assembly: GCF_002021735.2. NCBI lineage: Eukaryota > Metazoa > Chordata > Actinopteri > Salmoniformes > Salmonidae > Oncorhynchus > Oncorhynchus kisutch. The sequence continues at coordinate 40,528,674 of NC_034187.2, forward strand.
AAGCAATTAAATTTGTCCTGAATACAAAGTGTTATGTTTGGTGCAAATCCAATACAACACATTATTGAGTACCACTCTCAATATTTTCAAGCATAGTGGTGGCTGCATCATGTTATTGGCATGCTTGTATCGTTAAAGGGCAGGAGAGTTTTTTAGGATAAAAAAGAAACGGAATGGAGTTAAGCACCGGTAAAATCCTAAAGGAAAACCTGGTTCAGTCTGCTTTCCACCACCCCTGTGAGATGAATTCACCATTCAGCAGGACAATAACTTAAAAAACAAGGCCAAATCTACACTGGAGTTGCTTACCAAGAAGACAGTGAATGTTCCTGATTGGCCGAGTTACAGTTTTAACTTAAATCTATGGCAAGACTTAAATGGTTGTCTAGCAATGATCAAAAACCAAGTGAGAGAGCTTTAACAATTTTTAAAAGAATAATGGACAAATATTGCACAATCCAGGTGTGCCAAGCTCCCTTAAGACTCACAGCTATTATTTCTGCCAAAGGTGAATATAACATGTATTGACTCAGGGGTGTGAATACATACGTCAAATTAAAGCAAGAGAGGGTATGCTAAACAACTTTTGTAGAACAGCTGTGCTGCGGTCATAGGTACGAGGCGAGTACCGTAGATCAGCACAGCCGTACTAAAAAAGTTATTTTGCACAACCTTGAGTGTACAATTGCTTTTATACAACGGGTTACCAATTAAATAAAAATTATTATTTTGATTCATGTATTCATAGGCTACTATTTCATCGCTCAATGAAAATGTAGACCTAGTCCCGACTCCTGACACATGGTTGCTAGCCAAGCCGGCAAGCCGTTCATTCTGGTTAGGTTGCCAAAGACGCGACCCAGTCATTAAGTATTTTTGTTCTATATCTATGGACACGACCCAGTCGTTCGTTCTAAATGTTTCTCTTATCCCATGCTTTCTAGCTAGCAAACTATGACTAACACAGTTTGGTCAAACAGTGAAGCTATAATAACAGCAAAGTTCAGTGGTTGCTCCACTAAAAGTTTTGCAATTATGCTGCGGGACTTAGAGGTAATTTGTGGTTTAGTACGGTACCCTGCGTCACCACTTCATTGCTCCAGACCAGCGCAAGAGAGAGTTAGTGCACTGATTGCGTTTTTGGTTCTACTGTGTCACTAACTGTCAGTGAATGGGCGACATAAACCTAAATAGAAACTGATAATTGTGCACGACTTCAGTGTTACTTACTAAAACTTGTTACACTAAGGTTTTTATTATTTGATTTTGGTCTTACTGTAGTACTGTAGGCCACTCCTGACCGGTCACATTATTGAGCGCCTGAGTGGTGCAACTGTCTAAGACGTTGCATGGCAGTGCAAGCTGTGTTACTACAGATGCTGGTTCAATACCCGTGCCGACCTCGACTGGGAGACCCATGAGATGATTGTAGGTTTTTGGTTTCTCTCCCTCTAAAAACAGAAATATTTCTAAATAACAAACTGGCTTTATTTACAAATTTGTAACAATGTCTCACCCCATGTTCAAAATGGTTATTTTTCCCTCGCTCTGTAATGAACACGAGGGGAGACAGAGTGCTGGTTTCAAGCGCAGGGCGCAGCAGGTGTTTATTGCAAACGACCACAGGAGGAGGCAGGTAGCTGGGTCCAGGGGCAGGCAGAAGGTCATACACAGGGGGTCCAAAAGTGCAACAGTACAGGCAGGGAAAAGGCTAGTAGCGTCATCCAGAAGGTCAGGCAATAGGTTGATAACAGGAAATCCGATAGGCTACAGGCAGGGAATAGGCAAAAGGCGTCGTTAGTGAGGCAGGCAAAAACTAGCATACACGGAAGGATTAAATTACGGGAAAAACAGAGCTCCGAATAGAAGTGTGTCACAAAACAAACAATACCTCACAGTGATGGGGTGATAATGACATACAGGTGTGTGAACATGTGATCAGAATTCAGGTGATTGGGATCTGGAGAGTGAGCTGCGTTTAGGGGATCTAGGTGTTTGAGAGTGTGAGTTGGAAGCAGACGTTACGCTCTCATTTTACATTATTTGAAAACGAAATCATCACCAAAATGATTTTTTTTTAAACAAAGCAATTATTGTTATTATTATTAATAATTTATAATTACATAAAAGCCCGTTGGATATTCTCACAGATATATTATTAACCCTGTTATTAGCATGACAATGTATATTGGTCATATTGTTCATGGCTGCCTAGTGGCGCACAATGGGATTGCCTTACAGAGAACTCCAGCTGAAAAGCGAGCGAGGTTCAAGTCAGGAGGGCAGCTGACACCGGATGGGCCGCAGAGCCGCGCACAGAAGACCGACCTAGCCCATGGGGAAGGGAGGAGGAAGAAGGGGGAGGTGGGGTGGAACTCCACCCCGCCACACTGGCAACACTTTAAGGAGCATTGCACTAATAATGGTGCTGACTTGGGAAATGTTCCTGCTGTTCTGTTCTTAGTGTCAGTCTGCACATTTAAACTAAAACAATGTAACTAATAATGGCATCTTATGCTTTTTAAGAAATACTCTTTCAAAATGCCAATGTTTATTTAGTTATGGATAACGAATTACTATTGGAATAAATATCACTGAATTACAGAAATATCCTCCAATCCTCTATATGTAATTATTGGTGGAGAGTCACGTCATATTTTTCGATGTACTGTAGGTCTACCGTAGGCGACATTAGTCTAACTAGTGTTGAGTAATGTGCTGTTTAAAAGTGGTGTAGGTCTTATTTATTTAAAGAGCATATTGAAGCTAGAAGCAATTGGATTTGAAGCAATAGATTACAACTATTTTAGTAACGTTTCGTGCTGCTCTGAGACAAGATTGGGGACTGGTCTTGATAAATGAACAAGATTTTATTTTCACTGAATCTCCGTTTGGGTATTGGTTAGACTAGAATTAGAAAATTAGGGTGTAGAAATGTTATGCTCTTAGTGTAACCTTTATTTAACTAGGCAAGTCAGTTAAGAACAAATTCTTAATTTACAAGGACAACCTCCTCTTTCCTACCCGTCATGGAATTGAACCCTGGTCTCCTGCGTGCCTGCACGACACAGGAATTCTTTAGTTAACCTGTGGAACCCCGTTCCGCTAGCGTAACCCCCCCCCCCCGCAACAGCCAGTGAAAGTGCAGGGCTCCAAATTCAAAACAACAAAAATCTCATAATTAAAATTCCTCAAGCATACAAGTATTTTACACAATTTTAAATATATAATTATCGTTAATCCAGCTACACTGTCTGATTTCAAAAAGGATTTACAGCGAAAGCACCACAAACGATTATGTTAGTTCACCACCAAGCCACAGAAAAACACAGCCACTTTTCCAGCCAAAGAGAGGAGTCACAAAAAGCACAAATAGAAATAAAATGAATCACTAACCTTTGATGATCTTCATCAGATGACACACATAGGACTTCATGTTACACAATACATGTATGTTTTGTTTGTTAAAGTTCATATTTATATAAAAAAAATCTGAGTTTACATTGGCGCGTTACGTTCAGTAGTTCTAAAACATGCGGTGATTGTGCAGAGAGCCACATCAAATTACAGAAATACTCATAATAAACATTGATAAAGATATGACTAGTCTACATGGATCTTTAGATAAACTTCTCCTTAACCTGTAGTGACGCCCAGCCAGTGAACGGGACCGTTATCATCATCTGACACTAATTAGCATAACGCAACGGACATAAATCTTCCTAGAAAATCTTCCTATTCATGAAAATCACAAGTGAAATATATTGGAACACAGCTTAGCCTTTTTTGTTAATCACCCTGTCATCTTAGATTTTCAAAATATGCTTTACAGCCAATGCTAGACAAGCATTTGTGTAAGTTTATAATAGCCTAGCATAGCATTATGCCTTGCTAGCAGCAAGCAACCTTGTCATGGAAATCAGAAAAGCAATCAAATTAAATCGTTTACTTTTGATGAACTTCAGATGTTTTCACTCACGAGACTCCCAGGTAGATAGCAAAATATTATTTTTGTAGGCGAAACAGCTCCGTTTGTTCTTCACGTTTGGCTGAGAAATGGCCCGGAAATTGCGGTCACCACAACACCGAAATGTTTTCCAAATTAGCTTCATAATATCGACAGAAACATGGCAAACGTTGTTTAGAATCCATCCTCAAGGTGTTTCTCTAATATCTATTCGATAATATATCCGTCGGGACAATTCCTTTTTCTCTAGGACCGATTGGAGTAATGGCTACCACACATTACGCGAGAATCTCTCTCGGAGCCACCATGTGACCACTTACGCAATGTGCCCCCATACGGCTATTCTTCAACAGAAATGCGTAAAACTACGTCACAATGCTGTAGACACCTTGGGGAATACGTAGAAAGCGTAAGCTCGTTGAAGGTACATTCACAGCCATATAGGGAGTCATTGGAACGCAGCACTTTCAAAACCTGGGGCACTTCCGGATTGGATTTTTCTCAGGCTTTCGCCTGCAACATCAGTTCTGTTATACTCACAGACAATATCTTTACAGTTTTGGAAACGTTAGAGTGTTTTCTATCCAAAGCTGTCAATTATATGCATATTCTAGCATCTTTTCCTGACAAAATATCCCGTTTAAAACGGGAACCTTTTTTTCCAAAAATGAAAATACTGCCCCCTAACACCAAGAGGTTAATGCAAACGCTGTGTCAGATTTTAAAAAAAACTTTACGGAGAAAGCAAACCGAGATCTTCATCAGAATGCTCTCCCAGGAATCCCAGTTCCACCATAAATGTTTGATTTGTTCGATAATGTCCATCAGTTATGTCCAAATATATTCTTTTGTTAGGGCGTTTGGTAAACAAATCCAAAAGCGCGTTCAGGTCGCGCCGAACGTCGGACGAAAAGTTCAAAAAGTTCTGTTACAGCCCGTAGAAACATGCCAAACTAAGTATGGAATCAATCTTTAGGATGTTTTTAACATAAAACTTCATTAATGTTCCAACACAATTCCTTTGTCTGTACAAATGAAGCGGAACGTAGTTACCTTTCACGTGAGCGCACCAGACCGAGGCTGTGGCACTCTGCCAGACCACTCACTCAAAAAGCTCCCTCCTTTAGAGTAGAATCCTCAAAACAGTTTCTAAATACTGTTGACATCTAGTGGAAGCCTTGGGAACTGAAACATAACTAATATCCCACTGTATCTTCAATGGGGGCTGAGTTGAAAAAATACAAACCTCAGTTTCCCCATTTCTGGTAGGATTTTTTTCTCAGGTTTTTGCCTGCCATATGAATTCTGTTATACTCACAGACATCATTCAGTTTTAGAAACTTCAGAGTATTTTCTATCCAAATGTACTAATTACATGCATATTCTAGCTTTTACGGCTGAGTAGCAGGCAGCTTAATTTGGGTGCGTTTTTCATCCAAGCTACCCAATACTGCCCCCTACCCCAAAGAAGTTAAATAGCCCAGTACTGTACTCCCGACCGTCACGTTGGACAGCGACATATTTTGGTTCCAACCTAACGGAAACCCAGAGGATTTTTCATTTTTCTTGGAATAGAAACACCATATAATATTAATCAAATTAATTAAGCAAGTACCAGTCAAAAGTTTGGACACACCTACTCATTCCTGGGTTTTTCTTAATTTTTACTATTTTCTACATTGTAGAATAATAGTGAAGACATCACAACTATGAAATAACGCACATGGAATCAGTTGAGAACAAATTCTTATTTACAAGGACAGCCTACTCCTTCCTCCCTGTCGGGAATTGAACCCCGGTCTCTCTCGTGCCTGCATTCTCTAGTACAGCCACTATTGAAGGCTATCAAATGCTTCTCAACGATGCCCTCTGGTGGTCAAACTAGCACTTACTAGCATTAATGGTACCAGTGGTTCACACTTAAATAACGTGCTATAGAATTCTGCGTCACGATGCAAGCTGTGCCGCAGTAAGCTGCAACTTTTTAAGTGCGAACCACTGTAGCTGCATTTGCATTTGTTAAGGCTGTTTTGGATACATCCATAGCAATGAGCCAATGATGTACGATTTCGCCTGGCATAGAAAATGTGCTCTCTCGTCAGGACACTGTTCAGGGGAGCTAGGCAACTACACAGCTGGTAAGACAGCAAACTTTCTGCATTTCATTTTACCTCTTTTTCTATTGACATCCCTTTGTATATATCCATACAAATGATGCTGATTCATGATTTTGACTGGCTGAGAAAAGATGTCTGTCTCATTCTGACACGGTGATTCATTCTCAATAGGACAGTAGAAATCAAATTTAAATATTGAAAGAATGTTGCAAATGTCTAGAGACAGACATGTTTTCACTTTATCATAATGGGGTATTGTGTGTAGATGGGCAGTTAAAAAAAATGCTTATCCATTTTGAATTCAGGCTGTAACACAACAAAATGTGGAATAAGTCAAGGGGTATGGATACTTTCTGAAATCACTGTAGAGTTCTTTAAAGAGAGAGAGTTAGAAATAGAATTACTAGAATGGGCATCCCTATTCAGGTCAATGAGTCTATGATGGGTGGATTTTATACCTATGGTCGGAGAACTCCGTTAGCTATTTACAAACTTCTATCTACACTGAACAAAAATATCAATATCAAAAAACTCAATATGTAAAGTGTTGGTCCCATGTTTCATTAGCTGAAATGAAAGATCCCAGAAATATTCCATATGCACAAAAAGCTTAAATGTTGTGCACAAATTTGTTTACATCCCTGTTAGTGAGCATTTCTCCTTTGTCAAGATAATCCATCCACCTGACAGGTGTGGCATATCAAAAAAGCTGATTAAAGAGAATGGTCATTACACAGTTGCACCTTGTGCTGGGGATAATAAAATGTGACATTTTAAAATGTGACATTTTGTCACACAACACAATGCCATAGATGTCTCAAGTTTTGAGGGAGCATGCAATTGGTATGCTGATTGCAGGAATGTCCACCAGAACTGTTGACAGAGAATGTAACGTTAATTTCTCTACCATAAGCTGCCTCCAACTTCACTTTAGAGAATTTGTCAGTATGTCCAACTGGCCTCACAACCGAAGACCACGAATATGGCGTTGTGGGGGCGGGCAGTTTGCTGATGTCACCGCTGTGAACAGAGTGCCCCATGGTGGAGGTGGGGTTATGGAATGGGCAGGCATAAGCCACGGATAATGAACACCTTTGCATTTTATCGATGGCAATTTGAATGCACAGAAATGCTGTGATGAGATCCTGAGGCCCATTGTGTTGCCCATTTCTTTAAAGATATCTGTGACCAACAGATGCATATCTGTATTCCCAGTCATGTGAAATCCATAGATTAGGGCCTAATCAATTCATTTTAATTTCCTCATATGAACTGTAATTCAGTAAAATCTTTGAAACTGTTGCATGTTGCGTTTATATTTTTGTTCAGTATAGTTGAAGAGATTTGACTTCTTCGGTCCAACTTTGATTAAGTGATCAGGTGAAGAGGTCAAGGGCCAATCACAGGTGGGAACCCTGCATTAGCTCCTCCCTCCGACACGTCATTTAGTGCAGGTGTGGGAAGCTTTACACAGATTCTCCAGGCACCTCGATCTATCAGCCACACCAATGTCAGAAATAGCAGCACCAACACTTCCTGTCACTGATAAGCAAGCCAAACTAAGTGAGCCTCCATAGATTCTTCTTCAGCAGCTACACCAGGCATTTTACAATTTCTGGGCACAGACGTCAGTTCAAAGTCTAGTTTTGAATTACAGTGCATTCGGAAAGTATTCAGACCTTTTTTTTCCACATTTAGTTTCCTTACAACCTTATTCTCAAATTGATTAAATCATTTTTTCCCTCGTCAATCTACACACAATACCCCATAATGACAAAGCAAAACATATTTAGATATTTTTTTGCAAATGTATAAAAAAAATATTAAAAAAAATATGACTTTTACATAAGTATTCAGACCCTTTACTCAGGACTTAGTTGAAGCACCTTTGGCAGTGATTACAGCCTCGAGTCTTCTTCGGTATGACGCAACAAGCTTTGCACACCTGTATTTGGGGAGTTTCTCCCATTCCTCTCTGCAGATTCTGTCAAGCTCTGTCAGGTTGGATGGGGAGCGTCGCTGCACAGCTATTTTCAGGTCTCTCCAGAGATGTTCGATCGGGTTCAGGCTCTGGCTGGGCCACTCAAGGACATTCAGAGACTTGTCCCGAAGCCACTCCTGCATTGTCTTGGCTGTGCATAAGGTTGTTGTCCTGTTGTTGTTGTCCTGTTGGAAGGAGAACCTTCGTCCCAGACTGGTTTCATCAGAACACATAATCTTGTTTCTCATGATTGAAAGTCCTTTAGGTGCCTTTTGGCAAACTCCAAGTAATGTGCCTTTTACTGAGGAGTGACTACCCTTTGGCCACTCTACCATAAAGTCCTGATAGGTGGAGTGCAGCAGAGATGGTTGTCCTTCTGGAAGGTTCTCCATCTCCACAGAGGAACTCTGGAGCTATGTCAGTGACCATCGGGTTCTTGGTCACCTCCCTGACCATGACCCTTCTCCTCGATTGCTCAGTTTGGTCGGGCAGCCAGCTCTTGGAAGAGTCTTGGTGGTTCCCAACTTCTTCCATTTAAGAATGATGGAGACCACTGTGTTCTTGGGGACCTTGAATACAGCAGAAATGATTTGGTACCCTTCCCCAGATCTGTGCCTCGACACAATCCTGTCTCAGAGCTCCACGGACAATTCCTTCGACCTTTGCTAGATGGAAATGTTACCATGTCATTGGATTTAGGGGAAAAAAAATGAAATCCCCTGATGTTGACTTTTTGCAAATTCAATCCGTTTTCCACATCGATTCAACGTCATCACATAGTTTTTTTGGGGTTGAAATGATTCTGCCTTGATTCAACCATATTTTGCCCAGTGGAAATCTGTATTCACAAAACGTCTCAGAGTAGGAGTGCTGATCTAGGTTAATCAGGTTGTTCTGTCCATATGATCTTATTCATTATGATCCAAAAGGCAAGACAACAGATGCTATCATGCTAACGATGGATCAACAACAGCCAAATAGCATCTTGGTGCTCAATCCTGGCAAAGTTTCTTGCGGGCTAGGCTGTGTGTTTTTCACTCAGCTGTTATGACTATTTTCTCCTCTTATCGCCGAGGTGTTGGTCCCTCGTCCCCCATTTGTCACTGACACCCTCCCTGTGATCTAGTTAATTTGCCCTCCTTTATCTTCCGCTGTGGAATGTGGCCAGCGACGATAACACCCCCGACAAGACTCAGACACAAGCACGCATGCACGCTCACATACCCCCACCCCCTTCCTCTCTTTCTTTGTCTACCTGTCTGGCGCTCTGTCTTCCCCCAGCCAGCCGGCCAGGCAGTCTGTGGGCGATGGTGGTTTTTGCCGGGCGGGCAGCGACTCAGTCTTCCTCTCCGGGGTGGGCAGCCCAAGCCTGGGAGGCTCTGATGGCTTTGTTACACCACCACTCTGAGATGTAGCAGTTAAGAGCTGACCCCGTGACCCGCCTCCTGTGAGTAAAAAATCATCTGTCCTCGGTTGCAACACTCACTCACTCAAATTGCTTCTGGAAGCAACTTCATCACAATAACTGTTTGTCGAGAGCTTCATGAAATGGATTTCCATAGATGAGCAGCCACACACAAGCCTAAGATCACCATCAATTCCAAGCGTCGGCTGGAGTGGTGTCAAGCTCACCGCCATTGGACTCTGGAGCAGTGGAAATGCGTTCTCTGGAATGATGAATCACGCTTTACAATCTGTCAGTCCGATGGGCGAATCTGGCTTTTGCGGATGCCAGGAGAACGCTACCTGTCCAAATGCAGAGTGCCAACTGTAAAGTTTGGTGGAGGAGAAATAATGGTCTGGGGCTGTTTTTAATGGTTCAGGCTAAGTCCCTTAGTTCCAGTGAAGGGAAATCTTAACGTTACAGCATACAATGACATTCTAGAATAATCTGTTCTTCCAACTTTGTGGCAACAGTTTGGGCAAGGCCCTTTCCTGTGTCAGCATGACAATGCCCCCATGCACAAAGTGAGGTCTGTACAGAAATGGTTTGTCGAGATTGTTGTAGAATACTTGACTGGCCTGCACAGAGCCCAGACCTCAACCCCATCGAACACCTTTGGGATGAATTGGAATGCCGACTGCGAGCCAGGCCTAATCGCCCAACATCAGTGCCCGACTTCACTAATGCTCTTGTGGCTGAATGGAAGCAAGTCCCCACAGCAGTTCCAACATCTAGTGGAACGCCTTCCCAGAAGATTGGAGGCTGTTATAGCAGCAAAGGGGGGACCAACACCATATTAATACCCATGATTTTGGAATGAGATATTTTGACAAGCATGTGTCAACATACATTTGGCCATTTAATGTTGTTCATTGACTACAGCTCAGCGTTCAACACCATAGTGCCCTCCAAGCTCATCTCCAAGCTTAGGACCTCCATCTGCGATTAGATCCGGTACTTACTGACAGGCCGCCCCAGGTTGTAAGAGTAGGCAACAACACATTATCCACGCTAACCCTCAACACGGTGGCCCCTCAGGGGTGCGTGCTTAATCCCCTCCTGTACTCCCTGTTAAGCCACAACTGTGTGGCCGCACACGGCTCCAACACCATCATCAAGTTTGCTGACAACAAGTAGGCCTTATCACAGACGACGATGAGACGGCCTATAGGGAGGAGGTCAGTGACCTGGCAGTGTTGTGCCAGGACAACAACCTTTCCCTCAACGTCAGCAAGACAAAGGAGCTGATAGTGGACTACAGGAAACAGAGTGCCCGAGCTTGTCCCCATCCACATCGCCAGGGCTGTTTTGGAGCGGGTCAAGATCCACTGTGTCCACATCACTAAGGAACTACCATGGTCCACACACACACCAACACAGCTGCACCATTGAGATCATCTTTGACTGGCTGCATCACCGCTTGGTATGTCAACTGCCCTTAAAATTGTCAAAGACTCCAGCCACCCAAGTCATAGACTGTTCTCTCTGCTACTGCACAGCAATCGGTACCAGTCCACCAAGTTTGGATCCAACAGGACCCTGAACAGCTTCTACCCCCAAGCCATAATACTGCTAAGTATTTAGCGAAATAGCTACCCGCACTGTCTGCTTTGACCCCCCCTTTGCACCAACACTTTTGACTCGTCACATTCGCTGCTGCTACTGCGTATTATCTATCCTGTTGCCTAGTCACTTTGCCCCTACCTATGTACATATATGCCCCAAAAAATGTATGTTCGCTTTGATAGAAATGTTACAAAAGTTGGCTCTTAATTGACAGAAAAGGGCACTTTAGAGCGATAAATTATACATTTAATAAAAACATTTGGACCTACGAATTTAGTCAATCCAAAATGTTTTAAATCCAATGGTCACTTTATGGGCGCCATAGTCTCGTTTTAATCCAACGTCTAGAATATGATTTTGGTGGGCACAAAAATGCTAACGACCCTTTTAACAATCTGGTGTGTGGTTCTCGGTCGCGGCCTGACAGCTCATGACAAGAGGCGGGGAGTGTGTTGTGTTCCTGCAATCCAGTTGATTTGCGAATTTTCATCAACATTTATGCCATATTGGCTTAGATATGATGATATGATGATTTTAACATTGAGCTCCAGCCAATGCTATTGTCCCCACAATAATGTTGAAGTAAGTTCATGTGGGTCCCAGTTCATAAATATTATTTTATTGAATTACCGTCTCTAGCTGCTGTTATAAATGGATGCACCATGCATTCCCTGTGTAGATAGTGGCATATTAGGGGGCAGGGACACACATACACGCACAGACACACAACACACACATACACTGCACCCCTGGCCCTCTGTAATCAATCATCCTCCACAGACATACCAGACACAGAGCTCCTCATCGGTACAGACAACAAGCCTCCCTTTCCCAGAACACACACACCTCATCACCAGCAGTGTCCCCGCGTACCCCTCACCACTGGGAGATATCTATCAGGCAATCACAACCTGCCACCCCTCTGCTTTTAAATCACAGGCCCCCTGTGAGAGGGAATGAGGGAGGAAGAGAGAGAGAGAGAGAGAGAGAGAGATAGGCAACTGTCAGGTAATGGCAACCTCCCTCCCTCACTCCCTCACTCGCTCCCTCTCACTCAGCATGCTTCACAGCACATAATGACTTTTCCCTCTTCCCCCATGTTTAAGAAAGACAGTGGGAAATATAGAAATATATATATTAATGGAATTTCCCCTCTGGATATGCGCTGCCTCTGATAATTTCTATTGTCAGCAGGTCCAGGGCCGGCCAGCCAATCAGAGCAAAGACGGCGGCCCCTGGGCCTCCAGCCGCTTTGCGGCTTCAATTTAAAGGTCACCTGATAAAGCGCCTGGCTCCTGCATAATCTGGGCCGCTGCTCGCTCACTCAGCTCAGTTAGTCGCTGCATCCACGTCATGCTCTCTCTCTCTCTTTCTCTACCTCTCTTTCTCTGTCTTTCTCTTATTTTCTGATATAGGCCTCTCATTTCTCTTTCAATCGCTCTCAATCACTCTCTATCTTTCTCTCCTCGCTCTTCCTCTTCTTCTATCTTTCTCTCTCTCTTTCCACTCTCCATCTCTCTCCCTCTCTATATATATCTCCAATTCTCCCCTGCTCACAGTAATATATTTATTCATCCCCTCCTCGCTCACTTTTAATCTCCTCATTTCTTGTTTTGTGGATGACTGATTATCCTTTAGCTTCCATTTACCTTTTTCTCCATTTTATGTCAAGTTTGAGCCCCGTGCTTTATCTGATGGAACAGGGAGCTGAAGAGAGTGGGACCTAATAGAGGGAGATGATGGGTTGGAGGTGGTAATAGTGGTCACTAACGGTGACCAACCCTGGTCCTGGACAGCTGCAATTATGCAGCCCCCCCCCCCCCGGCTCTGCTGTGACATACCTGATTCAACTCCTCAAGGTTAATTAGCTCAATTGTTTTTTTGTGCTGGGCTGGAACAAAAGCCTGCACACCACATTGCTTTCCAGGACAACGATTGGTGACCATGGCATAGGCCTTGAATCTGTCTCTCCAGCTAAGCCAGGACAATAGGTCGGCTTTAGAGTAACCAGGCTGCCACCCGACAGCACACTGTGGGGCTTTCCCTTTCTTTCTTCCCCCCTAATCCAGAGAAGTCAATTACCTAATTGGATAAATTATGATGAGGCCTCCCCATTCATTCAAATCTCAATGAGATTATCACACTCTGTAATTGATGAATTTGAGGGAACTTTCGAAACAATTTGCGAGTTTTGCGAGTGCTCCGGGGGTCTTTGTGTTTAACACAATTATTGAGTCCTAGAAATTAGACAATGCCAGGGAGAGTGATGAATAATGTACGCTGGCGGCGGTTTTTACCCAAGAGTTGTGACTTGTCGTGATCGTGATCGTTTCTGCGTCTTTATAATGGATTTGAGAGGCACAATGACTGTGCTTGTTTCACCCATCAGTGAAGATACAACTTGCCTTGGAAGAGAAGGAGAGTGTGTGTGTGTGTCTGTGTGTGTGTGTCTGTGTGTGTGTCTGTGTGTGTGTATTATCCTACATGTGTGACACTGTGTGTGCGCTAGCCTGTGAGTGTGTAAGCCTCTCTGTGAGGCTCACATGTGACTAATACCTGGCAGGGAGCTCTCACCACAGCTCCACAGAACATCATTGTGTTTGACATTCCCACAGGCTGCCAGCGACACACACTGGGTTTGTGTGCAGCCGTTTGTCCAGCCCTGTTTGGATCAGCATTCCGTGGGTGCCGCCCACGTTCCCCTCTCCCCCTGTTGGCACACAAACACACGTGTATACACACACGCACATACATGCACGAATATACGCACACACATTTTCACTAACATCCAACGCCCCACACACTTTCACCAACAACTACTGTAAACATACAAGCACGACCCCATTTCTGTGCAGAAGCAGTGCATGCACTGACTCATAAATACTGACTCATAAAACCCAAGCCATAGACAAACACTGTAAATGCAAGAACATGCTTGCAAACATGGCCCATCACCCCCATCCTCTGTGTACAACTTCCTATAGAGTATATTACGTTGCGTCTCAGTCATTATCACCCCGTGTCTCCATCAGTGTGTGTGTGTGTCTGTCCGTGTGTGTGTGCCTGTCCGTGTGTGTGTGTGTGTCTGTCCGTGTGTTTGTGTGTGTGTGTCTGTCCGTGTGTGTGTGTGTGTCTGTCCGTGTGTATGTGTCTGTCCGTGTGTGTGTGTGTCTGTCCGTGTGTGTGTGTGTCTGTCCGTGTGTATGTGTCTGTCCGTGTGTATGTGTCTGTCCGTGTGTGTGTGTGTGTCTGTCCGTGTGTGTGTGTGTGTCTGTCCTTGTGTGTGTGTCTGTCCGTGTGTGTGTGTCTGTCCGTGTGTGTGTGTGTCTGTCCGTGTGTGTGTGTGTGTGTCTGTCCGTGTGTGTGTGTGTGTGTCTGTCCGTGTGTGTGTATGTGTCTGTCCGTGTGTGTGTATGTGTCTGTCCGTGTGTGTGCGTGCGACTGCGCGTCCATGTCCGTCCAGATCCAACCCTCTTAGTGATTGAGGTAACATTATCTCAGGGGAGATAAGACAGGCACACCTCACTCACATAAAGCCTGAGGGTCACACACACCGGAGGCCACCTGCAGTCGTGACTTTGTGCTCCTTCTGGGATCCCATCTGGGACCCCCTAGACCGCAACGAACCCCCTCTGCACGCCCCTCTGCCCTGCATACACATCCCTATGTTCCCCTCAATCACCCCTCATCTGCCCCGCTATGACCTCCCACATCCTGTCCTCTATGCCTTCCATCCTGTCTGTGGCCGGTGAAAGGGGATCTGCTGGAGCAGATGTTGACATATTGTGTTAGCATGGCTCTGGGAGCATATTGTGTTAGCACTGCTCTGGGAGCATATTGTGTTAGCATGGCTCCGGGAGCATATTGTGTTAGCATTGCTCTGGGAGCATATTGTGTTAGCATGGCTCTGGGAGCATATTGTGTTAGCATGGCTCTGGGAGCATATTGTGTTAGCATGGCTCTGGGAGCATATTGTGTTAGCATGGCTCTGGGAGGATATTGTTAGCATGGCTCTATTGTGTTAGCATGCACACATCAACAACTGCCTCCCACGAAGCATCGTTACCTATCGCTCCACAAATGCCCCGGCCCTTGCAGAGCAATGGGAAGAACTGCTTCAAAGTCTCAGAGCGAGTGATGTCATCGATTGAAACGCTATTAGCGCGCACCCCGCTAACCAGCTAGCCATTTCACACCGGTTACATTAGCATGGCTCTGGGAGCATGTTGAGTTAGCATGGCTCTTGGAGCATATCTTGTTAGCATGGCTCTGGGAGCATGTTGAGTTAGCATGACTCTTGGAGCACATCGTGTTAGCATGGCTCTGGGAGCATATTGTGTTAGCAACCTCTAGCTAACGTAGCGAGGGTTAGCATGGTTCTGGGAGCACATTGTTTTAGCAAGCGCAGGGTAGCCTAGCAAAGGTTAGGGCTCTGGGAAAATGCTGTGATGCTGTGTGCTCTTCCACCAGCAGCAGCTCAGTAACAGTAACCCCGGCAAGCCTAGGAGCCAGTGGATTTTACACTCGGATAAACCTTGTTGCTGTATCACAGAGCAGAACTGGCCACAAATGCACACACACAAACACACAAACAACAGCCCTGCTGTTTAGTAGCAGTCTGTCTGTCCCCCATCCCACACAGGGAAGGGCATGGAGAGAGTAGGTGATGGAGAGAGGCAGGAGGGGATGGAGGAAGGAATTGAGAGGTGTGGTGGGGGGGGGGTGGAGAGTGATAGCGAGACCGAGACAGATAGAGAAAGAGAGTTTAATGTCTCTAGATGTTAGTGTATAAGGGAATGTGTCTGCATTGCTAAATGTCACTGTGTTGAAGGTCTGTTGTCAGGTTGCGCAAGACTCTGTGCGGCTTGAAAGTGAGTGGCAGTCGGTATTTTGTCGTGCGAGACTCTCTCATGTGTATTTCAGCTCATTGCTTTAAGACCGAATAGGTGCGTGCCGAGCCATATATTAAATATATGGCTCTGGGTGTGTGGGGGGGCTCTGAAGTGGCAGTGCCTGGTGCTCCTTCTGGGATGGTGTCTCAGTATCCTGCAGCAGTACAGTGCTGTTGTGTTTTCACTGCACAAACACAGTCAGAAATCACAGAGTGCCTGCTCTCCTCCACTCACTACTGCTCCAAAAAAAAAATCACACTAAATTACACACACGAATACACTCCATCAAAGGCTGGAGTGGTGCAAACTGAAACCCGTCAAAATGTACTCCGTCCTTACACTTATTTGGCAAAGGTAATTGCCTTCAATTCAGAACTTGACTGGTGTAAGAAGTAGCACCGTTTTGCTATGGTTTGGTCTTTCGATTATAGGGCTATACCGTGTATGTCCTTTCATTGAGCACTGTCAAAACGCATTGCTTATTATGGAGACGTGTGACACGCTCTCCCTAGACTTACAACTAAGCAATAAGGCCCAAGGAGGTGTGGTTTATGACCAATATACCACGGCAAAGGGCTGGTCTTAGGACACAGCCCTTGGCCGTGGTGTATTGGCCATATGTCACAAACCCCCGAGGTGCCTTATTGCTTTTATCAACTGGTTACCAACGTAATTAGAGCAGTAAAAATAAATGTTTTGTCATACCCACGGTTCACAGTCTGATATACCACGGCTTTCAGGATTCAGGGCTCGAACCACCCAGTTTATGGTTCTGAGGAAAGACAGCGGAAATGCTCCACAATGCAAACAAAGTATTGTCACAAAATAAATCTTAAGTACTTCTGTTTCTTCATTATTTTCTTCTCCACTTAACAGTAGCGTGGCAGCAACAAGACTCTACTCTAAAACCCTCTTCACAGGGTCGCTGTAATTAACTCTCACAATGTAACCTCAAGTGCCAATGTTATTACATTATCTCAACTCTCTCTCTCTCTCTCTCCACACGCTATCTTTTACCTCCTCCCTCTCTCTCTCTCTCTCTCACCTTGCTTCCCTTGCATTAACAGTGTTGAAAGCCTTCCACTTTCCTGGCCCTCCCTATTCGCAGTATGTGCATAAATGTACAGTTACTAGCTGCTAGATCCCTCTTGTGTGACCTAGTGAATAATGCAGCCAAGTCGACTGGCTAACTTCTCTAACTCTTGTAACGCGCTGACCTCCGCCAGGCATGTACGCCAGGGACACTCCACTGACTCCTCGTCAGCAGGAAGGATAGAGGGAGGAAGGATAGAGAGACTGGCAGGAAGAATAGCAAGGGAGTCTGAAACATTTGGATACCTTTATTGAAGAATACCTACTGTTGACCAATCACCGACAAAGGGGTGTAGATTTTGGCTCCGAACTTCAGCTTCCCTCTAGAAAAAATGTTGTATGCCCGAACAGCCGAAAAAAACCTCACCGAAGTCCAAACGAACAAAAACATCAGAAAATGTCATCATAATATATGAACAAACTCTTCTGAACAGTTTCGGCTGGGAAGCATGCAGACACCTTCAAGGGGAGTTGAATACATGACCTGACCAGGAATTTTAATTTCTTTTTTTAAAAACATGGCCTTACCGGCCTTTAAGATAAAAATACCCAAATATTCCTGGTAAGGCCAGGGCACAGTTGCATAAATCATCATAAGTACATTTCTATCTTCTCTTTTCCCTTAAAATGTTTCCTTCAATTTAAAGCAGTTGCACAAAACATATTAAGCGGATGTTTTTGCTTAAATCAAGTAAAAAAGTTAAGTGTGTCCATCTAAACAGCATTTTTGTGGAGGTGAATGTTCCTATCATCTGCCCTGGTTCTACCACCGAGCTACAGCACATAGCTAATAATGAAAGATGGACAATATTGGCGTCAAAGCTAGCTACTCTGTGAAAGCTAGCTTGATGTGCTAGAAAGTAATAGAAACAAGTTGAGAAAAAAGTAACTTAAAGAAAGCTGTTTTATTATCACCTGAAACAATTTGCTTCTCCTGTCTTGAATATAGAATATAGTAAATAGTTGGTTGAGACCTTCAGTCAGTCAGTTAGGCTGTCTCCATGGTAAACAAAGGCTCTTTCTGCCGTGTACGTCTTCAAACTACCGTAAAACTACTTAACCAAGGAAAATGTTGAAGGGGCTCTTTGCAACGCCATTAAAAATTTCTCTCAGGTAAGGGAAAATGATTCCTTTCTGATGAATCGTTAAGGGAAACACTTAAGATGTTTCGTGCAACTGGGCCTAGGGTCCAAGTAGTGGTGTATGTGTGTATCTCACATTAGCCCATGTGCGTACAATCTTGGTGACTTTTGACTACTGGATATAGCAGGGAAGTCAAGCTGGTATATGACTTAGCCTTATGCCTAACATTGTAGGGCATTCTTATTTAGTTGTACAGGTTTTATAGGGGCTTAGGTGGTGGCCGGGGCAGGGGGAGTGGTAATTGCCTCGATCGGTTCATCGGTGCCAGAGTATCTGAGCAGAGTTGAAATCCGACTGCGTGGTCTTTGTGCAACATCCTTTCCAGCGCTCCGCTAAAAATCGCTCAGCACACACAAGAAAAAAAAAAAACTTGTTTCGTGTTTTGTTTAAAAAGATAATTTCACAAGCGCCCCGTCTACTTTTGTGACTTTGTACTGTTATTTGGTTTTGAAGTAGGCTACAGTTAGAAGCTTTAACATTTCAACATGTCGTAGGCTTTTAAACAATCACCTACCTGATGATATGCGGCCGCTGTGTTAAAAAAAAGACTTGCTTTTTCTCTCGTCTATTGATGATCACATGTGGAAGTTGTAACTGGCTCTGTTGCGCTCACATTTGACAGTTGATAGACAACTTTAGCACTGTTACAAAACTTAGACAAACATATACTTTTCCCCCTGCAATGGCCTATATCAAATTCTAATCTTCTCCGGTGCTGCTGCATGGGCTAATTCGTTGTCTTGCTGTGTGACCTATTTCTTGGTCGACTCATATTAAAATCTCTGCGCATTAGTGGTGGGGTAGACTAAATAAATACAACAGAATATGGCTAATTAAAAGAAAAATGCCGGGCAGAGCGTGGCCCAGAGTTCATGGCTGAGCGGTACCAGAGCGAAATTGGAGCAAGAGAGAAGGCCGACAGGCAAACGTTTTAAAAATCCGCTCCACGTTCCAGCCAAATTATGTATGATCCACTCCTCGCTGTCCTCCAGCACTCCACACTCACATCTTCTGGTCAGCACAGCTGAATTTAAGAGAACATTTTAGAGGCCCCAGACTGCATTTCTACACACTTCTCCATGAGAGAAATGAGAGAAAATGTTGCATTTTAAAGCATATTTTTCTGCAATTCCATGCATTTTGCCATGGCAAATGCTGTGTTATTTTGCTCAAACATAAAACAAAATCAATACTGCTAATTCATTGTTTATGGATTGTTTTTCCATTCACTGGCTGTCTAGCTTATATTTGGATGATTATATATATATATATATAGGTCCATTATCTTTTCTATTTTTTAATAATTATATATATTTTTTACTGTGTTTAGACTTAGGCATCGCGAAAAACACGAAGGCGGCCAGCCCAAGGATTTCAATTGTAGAAAAATCCCTGGTTGTAGTGTTGTGATGTTTGCACAGATACAGTAGCATACATAAGTCATAGTATAATAGTGTGTTATAAACGATAGTGATTCATTCCCCCGGTTAGCAGGTGTGTTTGTGAACAGTGCTTCCATTGGTCTCTCTTTGCATTGCACACAGCACGTTGACACGGCAGCTGCAGCAGTCACTGCAGGGTAGCCTATTATTAAAGAGCTGTAATGAGTGAGACCCATCAGGAGCCAGCACGCCTATTGATTACTTATAAACAGCACTCAATAGAGACGTGCTGTGATCCATAGCTAATGCTGAGCACAGCCAGGGAGTCCCGGTTGCCGTGCATGGCCATAGAGCTGCAGGCTGGGAGATTCCACCAACACACACACACACACATACACATACACACACACACACACACACACACACACACACACACACAAGAATGCAAACTAGGAAACTAGGCCTTTGGGTCTTTCTTTGCGTGTCAAAAAAGATACACATTATATAACACTATTTGACGCATCAAAGAAGATTGTTGACCAATCAGGACCTGAATATGAACGTTCATTATTCATTTTGTACGTAGTTATTACACCGTGATTACACTATCACTCGTATTCCATATGTCACAGCGATTCACCAATATGTATGCTAGGATGCTGTTAAAAAAATTGTCTAGCGTACCTGCCGCTACCACATGAAGCCGACATACACTTCCCCAAGCTGTGGGACAGTGCTGGTCAGAAAAAAAAGCCAGCTGTTGGATGCAAACAATGTTCTCCCCGCAAAACGACACCATCTGTTTCAGTAGCTATAGTTAAGAGGGGTGCTGCGCCACCTTGCGGACTTTCTGCAACACTATAATTTAAAATGTATATAATGTAAGGACATGTTTTGATCTAGCTTGCAGGAAATGGGAGTTACAGGTGTTTAAAAAAAACTTGTCAGTGACTTTGTCATACTGCGAACCGAAGTCAACGTGTCAGGGAGACAGCCTACCTCCAGTTTCCAAACTGTCATCAATGTTGACTAAGTGCTTGATTACAATTCTGTACTTTGACTAGCTAGGATGAATCAGGTGCAACCGCTTGGAATGTGGCTGGCTGGCAGGCAGAGGCAGCAGGATCACCATCCTTTTTGTCCCCTGCCTCTGGGCGTGGTTTTATGTCGGGAAGAATGTTGGACTACCAAGCTAACATTTTTGATCCTGTTCGTTTGAGCCTGATCCCATTTCAAACGCTCGCACAGACTTTTCCCATTCGGTCGGACAAATAATGGCTTATTGCCAATGCAGTATTGTAAACACATCGTGGCCAATGTGTGTGCTTCGTACAGCTTTGACAGTGCGACAGAATGTAGTGGTGGCACTTGGCTTGGCTTGCACGTGCAAATTCATCACACACAACGTTCTATAATAGAATGTGGTTATTCCAAACCAAACTAACACTCAGGCACGCACACACACACACACATACATGCGCAAGCGGGCGTGCCCAAACACATGGATGCGAGCCAAAACTCAGGCGCACACATGCCGACACACCAACGCACACGCATGTACTCTGAATGATAGGCCTACATACATGCTGAGACACACGAAAGCAAACATTGCCGGATTAAGGAACACTCCAACTCAGTGCGCGCTCACAAACAGCACGTCAGCACACTCTTGGTAAGCAGGAGAGCACACAATAGACAACACACTTACAAACACTGCATGGAATTAGGCTCACACTTCGGCCAAGGACACACAATACACTGGGACTGGATAAGCACAAGTACACTCATGGGCATCAAAGACATGACAACTCACAGAATGCAAACAAGCACTGGGTAAACACATGCTGCCCGGGGCTATCGTAAATACACACACACTCTTACCCCTTCATAGGAATGGAGATGGGTTCTGATGACTTGCTAACATCTCTAGCTACCTCCATCCCCAGCAAACTGCTATAGCCAGCAGGAACTGAATAGGCCTAATTAGACAGACAGACAGACAGACAGAGACACATTCGCCAGGGCAGGACGGTTGG
Organism: Oncorhynchus kisutch; assembly: GCF_002021735.2. Classification (NCBI taxonomy): domain Eukaryota; kingdom Metazoa; phylum Chordata; class Actinopteri; order Salmoniformes; family Salmonidae; genus Oncorhynchus; species Oncorhynchus kisutch. Next base: position 40,550,294 of record NC_034187.2, read on the forward strand.
CTGCACAGCTCCAGTATGGCACTGGAACAGTCATCGGTCACCACTGACAGCTCATCTGACTGCAGCTCAGCAGCACCACAACACTGTGGAAGAGAAAGACAATACAGCCAAATGCCCGAAGCCCACGTAGCAATCAAGATCAGGCGAGCTTTTGCCCTTCTGCTCGACGGGAGGTTTTTGTCCTCCCTGAGCTCGCCTTAGGACGAGCCTGCGTTACCGTTTGACAGGTGTACCGCCCCAGTGAACATCAGTAGCGTTAAGGATTATGCGGCATTGCCACATGCACTTTATCACTAAGCAAACATGTGAGCGAATATTCCTGACAAATCACTTTGGCACGTCATTGTCACCGTCTGATTTTCGTCATTGCCACAAGGAGACTTGTGTGATTGCTCGGCCAGTTGGGCATGACACATATGATCACGTCACACGCCACAGCTTTCTCAAGGACTGCTAAATGATGTCAGCTATCTGTGAGCATACCAGACACACACACACACAATCAATCCCATCTCCAATAGCTCAATATGTTCTGAAGGTGTGTCTGTGTTCAGTATGTCTATACTGGAGACTGGTAGAGGTTACATAGAGGTGAAAGACTGTAAATCTAATCCAATACACAGGATAGTATTACATCACACTTCCCTACTTTATCCAGATGCATGGGACCGAAAACATATGTCACTACACCCTGTAGGTCCCCTCGAGGCGACGTCGCCCACCCCATCACCGGTGATCCATGCAGAGAGGCCAACCACACACCATCCCTGACACACAGCTCACAGTTCATTTCAATGGAAATAAGACCTCTCTCCTTCTGGGACGAGTGCCTGCAAATTGCATTTTCTCTCCTCTATTATACCATAGCTCTATAGTAGCAAGGATGCAAGTCTAGAGACCAGTACATGTAGGTTTGTTGGTGTGATTTATTGGCTTGATTGCCATCAACAGGCTGAACTTAATCGTAAGGCTGACGAATGTAAAAAAATATATATATACTTGGACTGTTCAACCGAGCTTTGTACTCAAAGCATAAACCCTTCGCAGCTCATCGGCCAGATTACACCCAATTAAATCAGTCCGTTATTAACTTTTATTTGAAAACCGCCACTCTTGCTATAAATAGGCCTGGCAAAGCAACGGTGGATGAGAAATTGACCCAAATACATCAAGATGAGCTTTTCTTTAATCTGTGCTCATCAAAAGAACCTTATCATTGGACTAACGTTTTTCTTTTATACATTGATCCACAATTACTAATAATGTATGGTTGGCAAAGGCTTTGTGTGTGTGTGTGTGGGTCTCCTCGTTTGATGCAAGTCAGAATTGATTGAGTCTGTTGAAGTCAGCTGATTTAACAACTACAGAAGCCCGAAACAGATCTTAGAGGATTTAAATGGTGCGACACCGTCATGGCAGCTTGATTGCTTGCGCCTTTGATGCACTTTACCCTTTCATGTCGAGTTAAAGACATGTTCCGGTACTTTGGCGACTGTAAGTATTTTTTTTTCAACCTCCCACGTTGGGCTGGAGTGGTCAATGTGTCGTTCACACATGCATAATCTATAAGCAGAATTAACGTTTTATTTTTGGGGACCACTTTTGGCTCGTGGGCACTACTTTCAGAACTACTGGCTAAAAGGTATACAAAAGTAGCGGAGAATCTCTTTAAGGCCGACACTTAGCAATCCTGCTGAATGTGACTGATGATAAAACATGTGAAACCTCAAGCCGAAGTAACAAAACCAAAGTAGCGGAGAATCTCTTTAAGGCCGACACTTAGCAATCCTGCTGAATGTGACTGATGATAAAACATGTGAAACCTCAAGCCGAAGTAACAAAGCCACAGCAATCCCCTTTCCTCTGTCGACTGGAATTGAAACACAACACAGAAATGCTGTTCTTATCCATTCCGCCTGGGAACTACATTTCAGATCCACTTCATGTTTTGTCAAACCTGGAATGTTTTGGGAGAAGAGAAGAAGAAGTAAAAAAATAAATAAAAAAACACAGAGCATTACTCTGAAAAATGTCAGGGTGTTAATCAGATTTCCTCTCAGCCCTGGCAAAACTGAAACCTGGGACTAGTCTGGACCTCTAGGGAGTCGACAGCTGCCCTCTAATCCAGAAACGAGGAGTTAGCGGAACAACCTGGCAATTAGTTTGTTGCTCCCTTGCTAGAATTGGAAGGACATAGTGCATTCCTGCCCTGGGAAGCCTCTCACTTCAAAATGCCTAATTCTGGAGCACTTGGCGCAGCAAGTAGAAAACATTAGCAGGGTGTCAACCTAATTTCCCACTTACTAGTCTAAATCTTCCATGAAATACAAAAAGAGAGTACGAAAAGAGGAGACCATCAAGGCAAACATGTGCTCCCCTTTGACATGATAAAGAAAACAGGTTTTCACATAGCAAATAGGAATGTGAATAAGAGGAGACGGAGTGATGGGGAGAGTTAGAAAAAGAGAAAGAGGCCTTTCCCTCCTGCTGCTGCAGAAGGCTTCAGCTCAAAACCAAAAACCAATTTGGGTGTGCTTTGCCTCCCTTGCAGCCTTGTGAGTTCTGTGGGCCTCTATCGTAATGGTTGTGGAACCGTTTTAGGAGATCAAAGCGCTAACACCCCTGAGGCACTGAGAGGCACCAGGCACCAGCCTCCTCCTCAAACGCACATCCTTCGCCCCCCCAGGAGCTTTCAGAAAGAGTAGAACTTTGGCAACTCTGCAAATGTAGCCTACCATGTGCAGCATCACAAAAAAAGCAAACAAACGTAAAACAGCAGCTCTCCGTAGCTACAGCCTGAAGCCGCAGTAGCAACCGTCTCTCTCTCTCTCCTCCTGGCTGCAGTACTGTGTGACAGAAATAATTGAGGGGGGGAAGGTGGAGAGAGGTTAATTAAGCTCTCCCAACATTGGCCTGACCTTTTCCGCTTTAGCGCAAATCGTTTCAGCACAGTTTTGGACATTTTTTTTTTAAGGAAAGCCTTTAAATAATTTATGTAACTTATTTCCCGGAAGGCCCTTCATTAGTGATTGGGCGTGACATTCTCCCCGCATCGCCTCACATCCTTCTAAGAATATCATTGTCGATTTCCCGCTGTCCTTTTTTATTTCTTCGACGTGGGCTACATTAAAGATGGTCGCCGACATATAGGGCTGTGAAGTGATGGAGGTCCTCACATGAGACCTGTCTCGGCTGTACCGCAAACGGGAATTGGAATCCTTTGATCTTCAGACACCATGACAAAAACCCAACCGTCAACAAAGACGGCAGAGAAAAGGCGGGAGATCCACGGAAATGGATCAAAAATCGGCAACTCGTTATTCCTGTCTGTGTAGATGGGTAAATCCGCAACACACGTTTCGTTGTGGTGAAAATGGTGTGAATTGAAAGGAAAGTGCTGCTTTTTTTATTCCGTCCAAGCGTCGAGCTGATCCAAAGGGATTTCCAGATGGTGGCAGGGGCGTGGAGGAAAGGCAGGTGTAATCTGTATGCTTCTGTGAATTCACCTTATCTCCGCAGGAGCTGGGATTGATAATATTGACTCCTGTTTCATTGCTGCTTGATTGTGATGAAGACGGATTCTGCCTGTGAGTTATACAAGACTGCATTAGCTAGCATGGCGGCCTAGCTGCGTATGGATGTACTGAGTGGCGAGGAAGCTCAATTACAGATTCACCAGCATAGGGAGGAAATCAAAGCTATTCACTTATCACCCTGCATCGGGAAGAACCACACATGCTCACACTGAGTCGTCAAACATGACATACCAGAAACACGTGAAACCTTATCAAAACGCCGTTTCCACAGGTGACGCGATTGAAAGGAAGGAAAGAAAAACAGGAAAGAAAAAATATCAAAGTTGTTCAGGAAGCGGAGGGATTTAATTCCATGTGAAATAGTGTTCATCAGCTCGTTCTGCAGACGATATGGTGGGAAATAAGAGACGGCACCCGCTCTCGCTGTCGCACCAAGCGGGGCGTCCCATAGAGAGAGCAGTAGTAAGACAATATCCTCTCATCTCAGACAGTTTAATAACGCATATCCTGTTTCCATGGCAGGGAGCTTCTGGAGGAATCTCCTTTGATCAAGCTGAATTTTCTGAAAGTTTTGGAGCGTCACTTGATGTCAATCCCGTAAACCTGTGCATTTCAGGCATTCTCTTTGCTCCAAAGATCTGTCACTTCAAATCCAAATACTTTTGGCAGTTTGAGGAGTTTGAATTGTAAATGGAAGAAAATTGAGGGGGGGGGGGGGGGGGGGGGGGGGTTCTGCAGACTCCACTGTCATTGACCATCTGTGAAGGAAGCTTCCTATCTCATCGTTCCTTTCCTCCATTGTTAAATTTAGCCTGTGTTTGAAAGCAGCTGAGGCCACAGGTTCAATTGAAAAAATCCAAACAGCAGTGCCACATGCCAGAAATGGGCAGCACTATGAATATTTAATTCAGATCATTACTCAAGAAGTGTTTTCACGCTCTTACTAAATCTATTCCTACCTCACTTCTACCTCTTTCATTCTCTCTCCTCGCTCACACTCACTGTGAAATTCTTTATCACTTGGAAACAAGAGTGTATTTATGCCGGCGTCTGGCCCAGATGCACTTTGCCTTGCGCGAGGGATGAGTGGAACAGGAACCGGGCCAGGCTGGCACAGCGGAAGTCTCCTGCTGGCTCTGCTGGCCGTCTGTCACCAAGTCAGATGGATGCTGCAAGAGATAATTGGGAGGGACTGCTTCATTAACTTTCAGGGTCCAGGCCTGTGTCTAGCACTGTAGCCTTTTGGTCCCCTGCATCCCTCCCTGACTGCCTGCCTGTCTGTCTGTTTTGGCTTGAGCATGCAGCCACAGCAAACGACGAGGGGACAAGGCAGATATCCTCTCTCTCTCTTTCTCATGTGGGGGATAGGATCGAATTTCGGAGACAGGTGTCAGACACAGTCAACAGGGAGATGAATCTAGCGCAAACATTGTGTGTGTGTGTGTGTGTGTGTAAGAATATGTGTATGTTTGTGTGTTATCTGTTGCAACTGACTCATTTTCGCCTCAGAGGTTAGCTTAGTAGTATAGTTTGGCAGCCTGAGACTGTAATGCGGTGAAGACGCGGACTCAGAATAGCTGCTAACAACGTTCAAACAGCTAATGAGCTTTGAAATTAAACCCACTTACTAAACCATGAACAAAAGCCCTTTTAATGCACTCGAAACACAATGCCAGTTGTGCTAAGCTTCTCTAGCAGAGACAAATAAAGACTTAGAAAATACAAATCCCAGAATTCCACACTTAACATGGCTTTTTAATGTGGGTTTTTCTATCATTTCCTGTTCTCTGAACTTCTTTGTAGGGCTCTTTTGTTTTAGGTGGGTACCGAGTGTTTGGAGCGTTTCGCTTGTAACAAAACCTGTATGTGCTGTCTGACGCTGGCTCGTGTAACCAAATTTTTTCACGGTTCTGGCGAATATCTAAAGACATGAGTGGAAGAGAAATTACATTTTTGTTCCTGGCAGCAAAGTGGGCACACCCAGGAGTGACTCGGTAACGGATTGGATTTAAATCAGTTTGGATAACAGAAAAACAAACTGATGGAGAGTTTCTATCCTCCAACACGGGAATACAGGAAATGGATTTAAACTGCCCACACTCTCCCTCTCCACCCTTGTTTTCCCACAATCCCTTTCCTCTCTTGTCTCCTGTCACATACCTTCCACAAACCCAGTGCCATTTGTTTCATTCCATTTCCATACTTTAGTTATCCCTCTGCGTTTATAGACCTTTGTTTTTATTACGATCTGGGCACTGGGTCGAGAGCAAAAAAAACTAAACGAAGAGAAAATCAAATGCAAAGATGGCCGGCCAGAGCGATTACAATACTTGAGTGTAATCCTGTTGGTACAGCTGTTGCGATGCATAATCAATGTACCTCACTTGCCTCTCCAGTTAGCAGCAACTTCCCCAGAACTAATTGCCCAGATATTTCATGTGAACTGCTCAGTCGCTTCTACCACCGAACACCGGGCTAGAACAGAAGCAGGAACATTTTGGGGCATCTCATAACCCAGACGCTTCTTTTTCTTCTTCATCTCCTCGGGGGAAATAGAACTGTGTTACCTCACCACGTTCCCACTGTCTTTGTTTGTGTGTTTGTGTAAATGGCACACTTGTTGATTCGACTCTTCGTCTACCTTTGCCGCTCCCTCAAGGGACGATGCCAGTCATCTTCCCCCTCCAGCCAGTCTTTCATTTGCACATGACATCCAGTTACATATCACCTTTGTTGCTTTTATTCCATTCATTAATAATGCATTTTTGTCAAGCGACTAATGTAAAGCCGCCTAATCCTTTTTCACGAGAAGAGACTAGCGTTTGTCAGGAGTATGTTTGTTTTTAATTCATCTTGCAGTGTCATCAATATGCACAATGTGTTTTTGTCATGGGCGCGTTTGTCTGGGAGACACTCCGGCAAATTTTCACACAAGTAGTATCCTGAAGGAGTACGCTGCTTTTAACCTGATAAGCTCATTAAAATTCCCTGCTAATTACCAGAGGCCATGTTTGGCTGTAATGAGATGAGTGGAATAACACTAGAGCCTGGTGGTGCAACAGGCTGGCCTACCCCCAGCATCCTGCCTTAGCAAGAGAGGGAAGATGGAGGATAAGAGAGGGAGGATGGAGGATGAGAGAGAGAGAGGGAGAAAGAGAGAGAGAGAGAGAGAGAAAATGGTTGAGCGGGAGAGAACGATAGAGAGAGAGAGAGAGAGAGAGAGAGAGAAAAAAATGGGTGAGCGAGAGAGATATAGAGAGAAAATGGTTGAGCGGGAGAGAACGATAGAGAGAGAGAGAGAGAGAGAAAATGGTTGAGCGGAAGAGAACGATAGAGAGAGAGAGAGAAAAGAAAAATGGGTGAGCGAGAGAGATATAGAGAGAAAATGGGTGAGGGAGAGAGGGCGAAAGCAGGAGGAAAGAAAGGGGGGAGTAGAGAAACAGGGAAAGGATAGGGGGAAGACATTGTAAATTAGCCTGCCCGCCTCTCGTTTTCTCTGCCTTGTCGAGGCTAAACCGAGGGCAGCAGGGAGTAGGGCCCGATATGTCAGAATCTCCGTGGCAACCAATCCCTCAGCTTCCCCGTCTGCAAACACACACGCACACTCAAACACACACAGTCACACGTGGCACCCTGTCGCGTTCGGAATGACGCGTCGTTTGCATCCCGGGCCAGATTGGATCTGAGCCAGCCCCTGGAAAATTTATAGCAGGGCCTCTGAAAGAGTCAAGTTTCCTTTTTTCACACGTTCAAAACTAGCATTGCTTTTCTCTTCCCACCCTTTTTTGTTTCCCCCTCTCAGTCTGGGAATCTATTTATCTCGCTGTTGTTGTGGCTTAGGCTACAGTGCACACATTGAATAGCTTCTCCTTGTCCCATTCTCTGTGTGTAGGTTCCCTTCTGTGTCGGAGCACTCGGAATGGAAAAACACTCATTCAGGAGCAGTCTGCCTCGTCGATTTGATGTGTAGGCCACGTTTCTCAGTTGGTACTTTTCCATAGCAGGCCTATGTGAGAATGCCATGTCTACCAGTCTGTGGCAATATAAACCTTATTCTTCTGACACTACAATACGGGGAACATTGCACAAACATTGTATGAACAGCGCCACAGAACACCAAGCATTCTGTGAGCTGGCTCCAGTTTTCCAGTCTGCAGTCATCATGCAGGCTTTGGTTTGGGCCAGATAACCCCAGAGCCATTCCTCATGGAGCCGTTGTCAGCCTGTTAGCTTGTTTATGTTTGTGCGTGCGTCTTTGTGTGTGTGCAAGTGTGTGTTTGTTTGTTTGTTTGTGTGTGTGTGTGCGTCTGCGTGCTTGTAAGGTGTGTGTGTTTGATGCCCGGGCTCTGTGTTGCCCCTAGGTAGCAGCTGGTGGGTGGGCTGAACGGAGGAGAGAGAGAGAGAGGAGACGAGTGGGCTGGCAAGGCTACCTACCCTGGGATCTGTAGCTGCGGGCACATGCCGCGGTTTGGCACAGTGTTCTGATCCGGAGCCTGGGTGTGTGTTTTGCTGTGTGTACGTGGTCCCTGGATCCCCAATGGGCTGGGCTCTTGTTGCACTGTAGGGATGCTATAGGTGAGAGAGGCTGGGGTATGTATGTGTGCGCGTTTGTGCCTAAACGTGCGTATTGTCTGTGTGTGTGTGTGTGTGTGTGTGTGTGTGTGTGTGTGTGTGTGTGTGTGTGTGTGTGTGTGTGTGAGAAACTACAAAGAAGTGTTTGCTTGGAAGCGGTGGCGCTCGGCCTGTTAGGCGAGAGATGGTCACATCCACTGGGATGCCACTTAATTGGGCCCCTGTCAATGTTTGGCTGTCTTTCACTCCATCCCCCTCTCTGCATATCTCTCTCTCTCGCTCCCTCTGGCTCCTCTGTAATCTCTCCCTCCCGATCTGCTCTACAGAGGGTAGCCACGGGGATCGATCGGCGGCCGCACCCCCGCATCCTCCCGGCACCCCGTGGGCGCCAAATAGTGTACTGAGAAAAATATATAAATGCAACAATTTCAACGTTACAGTTCATCTAAGGAAGTCAGTCAACTGAAATACATGTCTGGTGGATGTATTATCATGGCCAATTTGTGCACAAAATATGAGAAAAACAAGCTTTGATATAGCGGACACTTAAGCACATACACGCATACGCACGAACACACACGTTCACAGGCACAGGTTGCTGCTTGTACATGCAGTACAGTACAGTACTCGCATATACAAATAACCACACACACTAACCTACACACTGTACATGCACACATTATGTATGTACACAAATCATGTCCACTCATGCACATTCATTTACACAAACACTGGCATAGACACTCACTCTCAGATACATGCATTTGGTTCAGCAAAGGGGCTAGTTTCACAGATCTGAATTCTAAACCAACATCGCTGCTGAATCTCTTTGGGTGTCGTAAAAATGACATCACCGCTACTTCACAGAAAGCTTGCCAAACCGGACTAGAGCCCTTTTCCCATAGAACCCACCTTGCCTGTTGGCATTGCTCTCTGTGCATGCAATAGAGGTGGTTCAGTGAACTACGCTCACGTCGTCATTTATCTAGACCGATACCCGAAGATGTGCGTTAGCTCCCAGAGCTAACCTAGGTTTTTAGCTCAGGGGGGGGTAACACATAGTCCACTAACACCCAGCCAGTACCGTGCAGTGACCAACCAGGCAGCTACCGGTGGGTGTGACTAGGGAGGGGGGGGGGGGGGGGGCAGAGTAGCTAAGGGACCTGATTGATGCCATTGACTAGATATTTATTATGAATTTCTCATCCATCGGAGAGGGGCCCCTGCCATCAATCTGCATGGCCCTGGCAGCGGCCTGCCATCTTCCCAGCTCGCTATTTATGACCCTCTTTTGGCCACCGAGCAGCATCCAATTTACACGCCGCCGCAAATCACACCCCCAACTTTGGCACCCCGGCGTCAGAATTGTAGGGGCCACGAGAGTGTGAGACACAGGCGATGTTGTGCAGAAGGAGGATGTGGAGGGAGACAAGTAGAGAGATGGACTTTTGAGGACTTGTTTTTACCAGACAGGTAACACCTGTAGGCCTATGTTGATTCAAACATTGGAGGTGGCTGATTTGTTTGGGCTACAGTAAATTGTCAGGTTTGGGTAGTCTCGTATCATTTTCTTCTTAATGGTATCATTCATGGCTTCTCCAGAGAAAACTCATGCCCTGCTACAACTCGTTCCCTGCGACATGTCGCGCCACCATTTTGTTTTTAATGTTTACCTCTGTTGCCTGAAGACAGCATTCCTGCTCTGCTAGTCAACATCACATCTCTACTCTCACAACCACTGTCTACGCCCCACTGTGGGGCCACAGAGAGACTTGGGACAATCTGAACCCTGACAACAACAAAAAACACGTTGTTCTTCTCAGAATCCCTCTTTCCCAGCATGCATTTGGCTCGCACCACTGAGCATTATACATTGCGCTGGGGTATAGTAAGAAGAGGTGGAGTATGCTGTCTGCTTTCATTTCTTTTTGTATTTAACATTTTACAACACTCTTCTGAAAGTGATGAATCGCTTCCATCCCACAGAATTTGGTTTGGAATGAACACGTTGCCACGGCGAGAAGTGGTCTGTTAAATAACCATCGCCGACCACGCACCAAAATTATTAAGTACCCCAGGATGGCGAGCAGTGCCGAGCACGCAGACTAAACAGACAGTTATGGAAGGGCCCAATTACAGTGCATGAGGTTTCACCCTGTCACGCCCTGACCTTAGAGAGCTTTTTATGTCTCTATTTTGGTTTGGTCAGGGTCAGCTGTCCCTGATTGAGAACCACACCCGGCCAAAACAAAGAAATACAAAACATAGAAAAAGGAACATAGAATGCCGACCCAAATCACACCCTGACCAAACTAAAATAGAGACATAAAAAGCTCTCTAAGGTCAGGTCGTGATTTGGGTCGGCATTCTATGTTCCTTTTTCTATGTTTGTATTTCTTTGTTTTGGCCGGGTGTGGTTCTTAATCAGGGACAGCTGACTATCGTTGTCTCTGATTGGGAACCATACTTAGGTAGCTTTTCCCCACCTATGCTTGGTGGGTAGTTATTTTCTGTTTAGTGTTTTCTGCACCTGACAGGACTGTTTTGGTTTCGTTTATTCTCTTAGTTTTTTTGTTATAGTGTTCAGTTTAAATAAAAAGTCATGAACACTTACGCTTTGGTCCGATTCCTCCTCTTCAGACGACGACACCCGTTACACACCCTCAATTATATAGAGAATATATATATGTAGTCTGGCCCCTAATTAAAATGGAGGCAAGTGCTGAGGCCCAGTCTGCATCTCAATTGGCACCCTATTCCCTATATGGTGCTATCACGCCCTGACCGTAGATTGCTTTGTATGTTTCTATTTTTTGTTTGGTTAGGGTGTGATGTGGGTTGGCATTCTATTTTTTTATGTCTAGGTTTTTTATATCTATGTTTTGGCCGGGTATGGTTCTCCATCAGGGACAGCTGTCTTTCGTTATCTCTGATTGAGAACCATACTTAGGTAGCCTGTTTTCCCACTGTTAGTTGTGGGTGGTTATTTTCTGTTTAGTGTTGGCTGCACTTTGCAGAACTGTTTCGGCTATTCTTTTTGTTATTTTGTATTCAGTGTTCAGTCAGTTAAGCTAATAAAGATGAACACGTACCCCGCTGCATTTTGGTCCAATGACTCCTCTTCTTCTTCTTCCGACGAAAGCCGTGACAGGTGCACTACTTTAGACTAGAGCCCTATGGGACTTGGTCAAAAGAAGTGCATTATCAAGGAAATAGGGTCCCATTTGGGACACCGTCCCAATTTCCCGTTGGGACGCAGAAAAAGTCCCCTATAAAATGGGAGCCATACGGAGAGGAATCATGAAAATCAAATAAGAATCTTGCATGGCCAAAGGAGATTATTTGTACAAAAATCAAACAAGTCATTTATTACGAATCTGGAAACATTTTATATGTTGGCGTAGTTGTTTCCAGAGAGCAGAATGTTGGTTGCCAACATTAAGTCACCTGCCTGCATTACGTACTTGAAGGTGGGCTTTGAGTTCCACTTCCAAAGGCTGTGACCATGCGGGCAAAACTGAGCTGCGGAGAAAGTGGACAGGACATGATTATTCAATTAACCCAAAATGTTGCCAACGTGACAGAAACCATTCGCACAATTCAAGTCAAGCACAAAGCAATAGAGGCATTCCACTGAGATGTTAGAACATAGGCTGAAGTCTAAACAGGACAAATACACTGAACAAAAATGTAAACGCAACAATTTCAAAGATTATACTGAGTTACAGTTCATATAAAGACATCAATTGAAAAAAAGAATTAGTCCCTAATCTATGGATTTCACATGACTGGGAATACAGATATGCATCTGTTGGTCAACGATACGCTACATGACCAAAAGTCAGGTAGACACCTGCACGTCGAACATCTCATTCCAAAATCATGGGCTTTCATTTGCTATAACAGCCTCCACTCTTCTAGGAATGCTTTCCATTAGATGTTGGAATATTGCTGCAGGGACTTGCTTCCATTCAGCCACAAGAGCGTTAGTGAGGTCCGGCACTAATGTTGGGCGATTAGACCTGGCTCGAAGTCGGCTTTCCAAATCATCCCAGAGGTGGTCGATGGGGTTGAGGTCAGGGCTCTGTGCAAGCCAGTCAAGTTCTTCCACACCGATTTCGACAAACCATTTCTGTATGGACTTCACTTTGTGCACGGGGGCAATGTTATGCTGAAACAGGTAAGTGGCTTCCCCAAACTGTTGCCACAAAGTTGGAGGCACGAAATAATCTAGAATGTCATTGCATGCTGTAGCGTTAATATTTCCCTTCACTGGAACTATGGGGCCTAGCCCAAACCATGAAAAACAGCTCCAGACCATTATTCCTCCTCCACCAACCTTGGCACTATACATTGGGGCAGGTAGCGTTCTCCTTGTATCCGTCAAACCCAGATTTGTCCGTTGGACTTCCAGATGGTGAAGCGTCACTCAAAAGAATGCGTTTCCACTGCTCCAGAGACCCAATGGCGACGAGCTTTACATCACTACAGCCGACGCTTGGCATTGCACATGGTGATCTTACGTTTAAGTGCGGCTGCTCGGCCATGGACACCCATTTCAAGAAGCTTTTGACGAACATTTATTGTGCTGACGTTGCTTCGAGAGGCAGTTTGGAACTCAGTAGTGAGTGTTGTAACTGAGGATAGGCAATTTTTACCAGCTATGCACTTCAGCACTCGGCGGTCCTGTTCTGTGAGCTTGCGTGGATTATCACTTCGCGTCTGAGTTGTTGTTGCTCCTAGATGTTTCCACTTCACAATACAGCTCTTACAGTTGACTGGGGCAGCTCTAGCAGGGCAGACATTTTACGAACTGACTTGTTGGAAAGGTGACATCTTATGACGGTGCCACGCTGAAAGTCACTAAGCTCTTCAGTAAGGCCATTCTACAGCAAATGTTTGTCTATGGAGATTGCATGGGTGTGTGCTCGATTTTATAGACCTGTCAACAACAAGTGTGGCTGAAATAGTCTAATCCACTCATTTGAAGGGGTATCCACATATTTTTGTATATAAAGTGTACCTTAAAAAAAGGTAGTGGCGTTGATCAGAAAACCAGTTAGTATCTGGTGTGACAACCAGATTTGCCTCATGTAGCACAACACATCTCCTTTGCATAGAGTTTATCAGGCGGTTGATTGTGGCCTGTGGAATGTTGAACCACTCCTCTTCAATGGCTGTGACAAATTCTCTAAAACAACATTGGAGGTGGCATATGGTAGAGACATGAACATTAAATTCTCTGGCAACAGCTCTGGTGGACATTCCTGCGGTCAGCATGCCAATTGCACACTCCCTCAAAACATGAGACATCTGTGGCATTGTGTTGTGAGACAAAGCTGCACATTTTAGAGTGGCCTTGTATTGTCCCCAGCACAAGGTGCATTTGTGTAGTGATCTTGATATGCCACACCTGTCAGGTGGATGGATTATCTTGACAAAGGAGAAACGCTCACTATCAGGGATGTAAACACATTTCAAAGAAATAATATTAGTATGCCTATGGAACATCTATTGGATATTTTACTTCAGCTCATGAAACATGGACCAATACTTGACATGTTGCGTTCACATTTTTGTTCAGTGTATATCATTTCTAGGCAAAAGTTGGGCTGTAGGAACATCTCACCCCTTCCAAAATGGCCACTGTTCCCGTGGAGGTCAACTTGAGCTCAAACGGTTGGAAAGCCATCACAGTCTACACCAGTCTCATGGTGTTTGTATGTGCATTTGTGTATAGGAAGCTGAAGAAATGTAGCAAGCTGCCTCAAGTTATCGTCGTAGGTGATAGGCGCATGCTGGCCAACACTGTCAAATTGACAGATTTCTCACTTGGTGCCCTGGAAAAGACGGCACATCCAGTTCTGGAGACTGCACACTCCACTGCATCATGCATGGATTCATCCAGCCCCAGTGACAGGAAGCGTCTCTATGCATGGTGGATTCTGAAGTGCACCGCCAGTTCTGTGTTGACAAAGGCAACCAATAGTTATGAAGACACTGTCTCATCGAATCGTATTTGTATGGAAGCTGTTGTCCACCTGGGACAAAAATAGAAACTAACACTGTGACAGTTACCACACAAAAAGAGGGGGGACAATAACCAGCATCCGAGCGGTCGTCCTCGGGTTCCCAATCCTCATCGAAAGTCTCCCACTAGTTATCAGAAGGCACCCAGGGCTCGTCTTCCCAGTCTATACTGTAAAACATACAGTAACACAGTACACACAGTTGTAAATGACAACTATAGGTAGATTTATCTAATCTCTCATCACACTTACACACGGTTCATTAGATTATTGGCCTCATCGTCATCTACAATCCCAGGGTCCTCACAAATGCTCATCTTTGTCATGCTGAAAATGAAAAAGTTACCCAAGATGAAGATGTTATCACTCTGAAGTTCAAAGTAAAATACAACACCCAAAGTAAAACCCATAAAACTATTCCAACCGTTTTTTCTAAAGCTTGATTGCATTGCATTGCTCATCTAACACTTAGACTCCAGGCACCAGGAACTTATCTTCTCTGTAAGGGGAGAGGGGGAGTTTCAAAATGCTTTCCATTTCAGTTTAATGTCTCCAGTCATTCAACATAATGTCCTGTTACAGTCTAATACTAAGTACATGTGTAGCGTTTGGCCTAAGGCTGTCAACATCTCAGCCAGACAGTTCAAATGGGGAAAAAAAAACAAGGTAATAATATTTCTGTGCAGTAGGATAATCTATTGGGATAGTGTGTCATCAATACTCAAAGTAAATTACGGATAGCTCATTTTCCGAAACAGCTTACCTTCATACATGCCTGGCATTAGAATATTACTTGTTTATTATAAAGTAAAATATATTTGTTATTGGCCAGCGAGGGGAAATACAATGATGGCGTGGACAACATCGACAAAAATACATAGCCTACGTTAGCTAGATAGCTATGTGCTTACCGATCTGAGTCTGCTCTAATACTTGACAATGGTGGGGCTGGAAACACAGGCTTGCCATGTGTTGATGTAGATTTATTCCTTAACTGAAAAATTATATTTTCTGTTCAAAGATTTTCTAGAGCTTTGACGTGAAGTAATGAAGCCCAGTTCAGATATAACAGAGAATAGACAAGATAAAACTAGCTAGTTTTAGAATGTTGTGTTGTACAACAGATTATTAAAGATGGGGCATTCAGATAAACAACATGAGATGTGAAGTTGAGAACGTTTCCATTCTAATGGTGCCTCTTTACAATTCCGTGATGAAACTTTGAAACAAAGTTGCGACTTGTTGAAGCAAACGAATGTCATGAAATAGGGTACACTTTTTTGGCTTGTCAGATACAAACAAATGTTGCGGTCATCTAAGCTACTAGCTAACGGGCTCTATCGCTTTCACTTTTTTGCCTGTCTGCTCTTCAAAGTTCTGTTTCTTTGGCTTAGATATTTTTTTTCATTTAACCTTTATTTAACTAGGCAAGTCAGTTAAGAACAAATTCTTTGTCACGTTCGTCGTAATGATTGGACCAAGGCGCAGCGTGAATAGAGTTCCACATATTTTTTTAATAAACTGAAACTCACACCAACACACCATAAACATGACGCTACAATCAGAGACAATGATAAACAGCTGTCTCTGATTGGGAACCATATCAGGCCAACATAGAAATACAAAAAACCTAGATGACCCACCCAAGCCACTATCACGCCCCAACCAACACAGGGAATAAACAGCTTACTATGTTCAGGGCGTGACATTCTTATTTGCAATGATGGCCTACCAAAAGGCAAAAGACCTCCTGTGGGGCCTGGGATTAAAAAAATAAAAATAAACACAATATAAATATAGGACCAAACACACGAGAGAGAGTGAGAGACACAACACTACATGAAGAGAGACCTAAGACAACAACTTTACAAGGCAGCAACACATGACAACACAGCATACAATACATGCAACATTTCTGTTACAGTTAAAGTGAGAAGTTTACATACACCTTAGCCAAATACATTTAAACTCCGTTTTTAACCATTCCTGACATTTAATCCTAGTAAAACCCCCCTGTCTAAGGTCAGTTAGGATCACCACTTTATTTTAAGAATGTGAAATGTCAGAATAAATTATTTACTTCAGCTTTGATTTCTTTCATCACATTTCCAGTGTGTCAGAAGTTTACATACACTCAGTTAGTATTTGGTAGCATTGCCTTTAAATTGTTTAACTTGGGTCAAACGTTTTGGGTAGCCTTCCACAAGCTTCCCACAATATGTTGGGTACATTTTGGCCCATTCCTCTTGACAGAGCTGATGTAACTCAGTCGGAATTGTAGGCCTCCTTTCTTTTTTTCAGTTCTGCCCACAAATTTTCTATAGGATTGAGGTCAGGGCTTTGTGATGGCCACTCCACTACCTTGACTTTGTTGTCCTTTAGTCATTTTGCCAACACTTTGGAAGTATGCTTGGGGTCATTGTTCATTTGGAAGACCCATTTGCGACCAAGATTTAACTTCCTGACTGATGTCTTGAGATCTTGCTTCAATATATCCACATCATTTTCCTTTCCTCATGATGCATCTATTTTGTGAAGTGCACCAGTACCTCCTGCAGCAAACCACCCCCACAACATGATGCTGCCACTCCCGTGCTTCACAGTTGGGATGGTGTTCATCGGCTTGCAAGCTTCCCACTTTTTCCTCCAAACATAACGATGGTCATTGTGGCCAAACAGTTATATTTTTGTTTCATCAGACCAGAGGATATTTCTCCAAAAAGTAAGCTCTTTGTCCCCATGTGCAGTTGCAAACCGTAGTCTGGCTTTTTTATGCCGGTTTTGGAGCAGTGGCTTCCTCCTTGCTGAACGGCCTTTCAGGTTATTTCGATAAAGAACTTGTTTTACTGTGGATATAGATACTTTGTATCTATTTCCTCCAGCATCTTCACAGGGTCCTTTGCTGTTGTTCTGGGATTGATTTGCACTTTTCGCTCCAAAGTACGTTCCTCTCTAGGAGACAGAACGTGTCTCCTTCCTGAGCGGTATGATGGCTGCGTGGTCCCATGGTGTTTATACTTGCGTACTATTGTTTGTACAGATGAACGTGGTACCTTCAGGCATTTGCTCCCAAGGATGAACCAGACTTGTGGAGGTCTACAATTTTTTTCTGAGGTCTTGGCTGATTTCTTTTCCCATGATGTTAAGCAAAGAGGCACTGAGTTTGAAGGTAGGCCTTGAAATACATTCACATGTACACCTCCAATGGACTAAAGCCATTACATACTTTTCTGGAATTTTCCAAGCTGTTTAAAGGCACAGTCAATTTAGTGTATGTAAACTTCTGACCCACTGGAATTGTAATACAGTGAATTATAAGTGAAATAATCTGTCTGTAAACAATTGTTGGAAAAATGACTTGTCATGCACAAAGTAGATGTCCTAACCGACTTGCCAGAAATGTGTGGAGTGGTTGAAAAACGAGTATTAATGACTCCAACCTAAGTATATGTAAACTTTCGACTTCAACTGTATGTCTACATGTTACCCACCCACATAAGTCAGACATTGCAATAATATTTTGTGAATATTGTATGTGTATTTGCTGCCATATGTATTACTTACAAGTTCCAGAACATACAGTATATGAATCTTGTTAAATTCGTATATATATTTTCCATATGAGAAGGCTAATCTATTTTCATTAGGAGAGGCACTACTTTTCCTACTGATTGCCGGGGCTGCTGTGCTTTGACAAAGAACTTGCTTACCTGAAGAGAGAGTTTCTCAATTGAAGAAGCATTATGCCTAGGTTGAATAATGGATGTGGAGTAAAATTAAAGTTGCGGAAACAGTCTTTCCCCTTGCATACACTTAAAGAAAATGTGTTGGTAGGTGCCTGTGTATGTATGGCTAGTACAGGTCTTACTCTACAGTCGTGGCCAAAGTTTGCTGCTTCAGTGTCTTTAGATATTTTTGTCAGATATTACTATGGAATACTGAAGTAGAATTACAAGCATTTCATACGTGTCAAAGGCTTTTATTGACAATTACATGAAGTTGATGCAAAGAGTCAATATTTGCAGTTTTAACCCTTCTTTTTCAAGACCTCTGCAATCCGCCCTGGCATGCTGTCAATTAACTTCTGGGCCACATCCTGACTGATGGCAGCCCATTCTTGCATAATCAATGCTTGGAATTTGTCAGAATTTGTGGGTTTTTGTTTGTCCACCCGCCTCTTGAGGATTGACCACACGTTCTCAATGGGATTAAGGTCTGGGGAGTTTCCTGGCCATGGACCTAAAATATCGATGTTTTGTTCCCCGGGACACTTAGTTATCACCTAGTTAGTTGCCTTATGGCAAGGTGCTCCATCATGCTGGAAAAGGCATTGTTCGTCACCAAACTGTTCCTGAATGGTTGGGAGAAGTTGCTCTCTGAGGATGTGTTGGTACCATTCTTTATTCAGCAAAATTGTGAGTGAGCCCACTCCCTTGGCTGAGAAGCAACCCCACACATAAATGGTTTCAGGATGCTTTACTGTTGGCATGACACAGGACTGATGGTAGCGCTCACCTTGTCTTCTCCGGACAAGCTTTTTTCCAGATGCCCCAAACAATCAGAAAGGGGAATCAGAGAAAATGACTTTACCCCAGTTCTCTGCAGGCCAGTACCTTTTGCAGAATATCAGTCTGTCCCTGATGTTTTTCCTGGAGAGAAGTGGCTTCTTTGCTGCCCTTCTTGACACCAGGCCATCCTCCAAAAGTCTTCGCCTCACTGTGTGTGCAGATGCACTCACACCTGCCTGCTGCCATTCCTGAGCAAGCTCTGTCCTGGCGCTTGCTGGACTTTCTTGGGCGCCCTGAAGCCTTCTTCACAGTTCTTAATGATCCGATAAATGGTTGATTGAGGTGCAATCTTACTGGCAACAATATCCTTGCCTGTGAAGCACTTTTGTGCAAAGCAATGATGACGGCACGTGTTTCCTTGCAGGTAACCATGGTTGACAGAGGATGAACAATGATTCCAAGCACCACCCTCCCTCCAGTCTGTTATTCGATCTCAATCAGCATGACAGAGTGATCTCCGGCCTTGTCCTCGTCATCACTCACACCTGTGTTAACGAGAGAATCACTCTAGCAGGGCTGAAATGCAGTGGAAATGTTTCGGGGGGATTCAGTTAATTTGCATGGCAAAGAGGGACTTTGCAATTAATTGCAATTCATCTGATCACTCTTCATAACATTCTGGAGTATATGCAAATTGCCATCATACAAACTGAGGCAGCAGACTTTGTGACAATTAATATTTGTGTCATTCTCAAAACTTTTGGACACGTGTAACGTTCTGGGTGTCGTGAGTGGGAAGTCAGGCGCAGAAATCAGAGAGTTCAATATAGTGCTCTTTTAATGCACACACGGTGAACAACGGCCACCCCACTAAATACTGGGTGCTCAAAACAAATGCCCCAGACACGGGGGACGAAAACTGTCCAGCAAACTCCATGAACATAAACCAACACGTTCGTCTACACCAAACACAAAGGTTACAATAATTAATCCCGCACAAAGAAATGGGCTTAATAAAGCCCAACTAATTACAACAAACTCAAAATAGGTGTAACCAATAAACACATAAGGAGGGGGAGGAAAGAATCAGTGGCAGCTAGTAGGCCGGCGACGACGACCACCGAGCACCACCCGAACGGGAAGGGGAGCCACCTTTGGTCAGAGTCGTGACACCACGACTGTAGTGGTGTATTACAGAGACCCGTCTTTGTCTAATACATTCACAGTCTCACAAGATTTCACACACATCCACGCAAACACCCACCTACGCACACACATGCTAAGGCACATATTCCCTTATGGGCTCGATCCGGTCTTAAGTAGCAACATTTGAAATTGTTTGTTACATTGGATAAAAGTATAGACTCAAAGCTAGAAAATGGTATACATACACTACAGTTGAGGAACAATGGGAAAGTAATTCTGCTTTAAAAGTTGATAAACTTGTAACCTCACTTTTGAGAAAATGGACCTTGAATGTTTTGGTACCTACTGGAGAGCGCTTCTTTGTCTGCACCCATTCAGCATCGTTCACACCCTCTTAGGCTTTAGCCCCATCCATCTCTTTAAGGATTCACATGTGAGGCTATGTACTAAACAACCAAAGATTTCAAGACTGAAGGCTGGCTGGCTTATACTATGGGTGAGTTTGTAAATGTAATATGGAGTGACAGAATGTACTTTGTGCGTTTGTAAACTCAGAGCGTTGTCAGATTGTCCGTTTGTAAATTCAGAGCATTTAGCTCTCGTTGCGTTCAGAGCGCACACTGGACGCTCTGGCCGAGGAGTAGGGTTGATCTGAGCGTTCTGTCCAAACAACAGCAGTCAAGCACCCAAGCTAACTGGCTAATGTTGGCTAGCTTGCTAGCTACTTCCAGACACAAATGAGAGAACAGCTCACTCTGACCATTTTACTCGCCCTAGCAGAGCTGGTTAGGCTGTTTTTATGTTATCCAGAGTGTTGGTGACTGCAACTGTGCTGCTGGCAACAATTTAATTATGCTTTTTTGCCAACGTTAACTGACACTGGCCATATTCAACAGGTGGTGAGTGTTTGTAAATCCGTCAGTTATTCTGCGCTCTAGTACACTCAGAGTGCTCAGAAATTGGAGTAGATAGCCAGAGCTAATTTACCAACTACATGTATCCACAGTTGTCACAGTGACATCATAAACATTATATTGAAATAGTTACTTGCATAGTTTTGTTTAGACATGGCTAGCTAGCTAAACAATGAACCATAATCCCAACTCATAACGTTACTACCCTGCATGAATCTGCAGGTAACTAATCAACCAGGTTCAATGTTAGCTAGCTAACATTAGGTTATAACTAGTAATGCAAATGGCTCTGAGATATGAATAATATTACTACACCGATCATACACATAACGTTAGCTAGCTAACAGTACACTTTAACTTGAAATGAAAATGACTTTCTGACAAAATTTGAAATATGTAATGTCAAAAATGTAGCTAGCTAGACTCTCACCCGTATACATGGATGGACGCTTCTCCCTCTGTCACGGAGGCCATGGTTGCCCTTAGTTTGAAGATGTAATCCAGAGACAGCTGTTTTATACAAAAGCCATCTGTGTGTTCTCTTTTCGACCCCGTCTGCATATTTGCAATCAAACGGCAGAATTTTCTCCATCTCCTTAGCTATCATACTCTAATTCCACTGATTTCAAAACTCTGTCCTCCAGAAAGTGGAGAGCTACACTTATGCAGTTCTACTATGTGATATCTTTCAAAAAAAGCTGCGTTAGAAAGGATTACCTACACATACTGACCAGCTCATATTATAGACAGAAGCATGCTACATGGCAGACCAATCCAAACTAATCTCTCGGCATGTCCAGCCCACTCATTATCTCAGCCAATCATGGCTAGCAGGAAGGTATCTATCTTTTTCTGTGGCTAAACCAACCAAGCTCGCAATTTAACAATTTAATTCGTATTTACAGATGGCATACAAGTTTGTTATTAAGGCACATGAATGTTCACATGTTCCAGAAGGCATTTCTGTCCAAAAAATCACATTTTGAATCAAATAAATAATTATGTTCAAATGGCGCTCCTGTGAAGTAGTGACACGCGACATATGCCTAATTTCCTGAAACGGGTCACATATGAGATCACCTACAGTGATGGAACATATCAACATGCATGCCCTGCATACGAACACAACCATATATGCTATATCCAAGGACGGATGAAAGAAAAGGCATGCACATATGAACTCACACGTAGGCACTTTTTTACACACACAAACACACACAATCGATGTTGTTTCTATGTCATTTTGGGGGGGGGGAATTTAATGTGATGATGTTGAATCAATGTGGAAAACTGAATGGTTTTGCAAAAAGTCATACTGTCGGCTTAAAGGAATGTCAGTAGTTTTTTTTGAGATGGTTAAAATGTTTGTTGATTTTACTGTGAACCCACGTTAGTTGACAGCTCAATCAAATGTCAATCAAAACTAGACGTATGACTGACGTCTGTGCCAAGTAGGAACGTCAAACATTTACGAGGATGAAGGTTTAATTTACTGTACTCTTCTGAACAAAGGGAAACGCTTAGCTAGTCATTACTGTACGTGCTGGGAGAGATCACATCCAGATGAAAACTACATCGGTTTGCACTGAAAAAGAAAATGAAAGAGAGAGAGAGAATAATAGAGAAACAAAATTGCTTTTGGTAAGTTTAGAGAAGTGAATAGTGAGAGAGTGCAGCAAGCTGAAGCCTGACCTCTTAAAAGATAACGTGGCGGCCAGGGAGGATTGGGGAGGTTGAACAAACTCAGAGCAGAGATGGAGAGGTGATCGGAAGGGTGTTGTGCTGAAGGTGAACCCATAGAAATATAATTTATAGAACGGGCCCATTCCTACAGATTCTATTTCAATGTGTGAACCCACTCCTCCGGACAACGGCCTAAGAGAGAGAGAGTCAGAGAGATTCACAACAAATTAGGGAAACAGTCATGGTCAAAGAGTGATTGTCGGTCACGGTCATAGGGATGGTCATGAGAGAGAGTCGCGATCGGGAAAGAAATGGACCATCAAAGGCAGACAGTCGGTCACAGTTTGAGAGAAACAGTCAGTCAAAGCGAGACAATCGGTCACGGTTTGAATGAAACGGTCAGTCAAAAAAGGCCAGTCAAGGTTAGAGGGAGAGAGAGAGATGGTCCTGCAAGGGGGTGTTTATAGACAGACACAGACACACACATATTTGTTTTACTGTCCTTCTGGGGACCGAACAATTGATTCCCATTCAAAATCCTATTTTCATTAACCCCTAACCTTAACTCCTAACCCTAAACCTTAACCCCTAACCTTAATTGTAACCCTAAACCTAACCCCTAAGCCTAAAATAGCCTTTTTATTTGTGGGTACCAGCGAAATGTCCCCACTTGTCCGGATTTTCCTTGTTTTACTATCCTTGTGAGGTCTTCTGGTCACCACAAGGATAGTAAAACCAAACAAACACAGGAAACAGGAAGAACCCGCTGGGCTGTTTGTGAACTTTAATTAGCTTTCTCAGCATCCTCCTGAACCTCAGAGCATCGATCCCTCTCCTCCAGGTCAGGCTGAACACACACATACATACACACACACACACACACACACACACACACACACACACACACACACACACACACACACACACACACACACACACACACACACACACACACACACACACACACACACACACAGTGTACACAAACACCTGTGTGTTTACCACGTCTCTTCTGTCAAAAAAAAAAACAACTTCCAGCTTCCATTCAACATGTTGACTGGGTGTTTTTTTTTTTTTGGTGTGTTGTAGACAATTTTGCAATATAGAAGGCAATATGGTGTCTGTAGATTATGATAATTAACTGGATGGTTTGATGATTGTGGTTCTTATACAGGCCTAGTCTGAGTATGCAATGAATGGACCTATCTGGGTTATCTGGTTGGTGATGGTGTGGATTGTGCACACATCTCCTCAGAGGAAAAGAGAGGGAGGGGGAATCGAAAAGATGTGCAAGCCAGCTAATCCACAACACTCTGTAGCATTTCCTCTGCGGATATCTCTCCGCATTTGAACTTTTCAAGGGGGCCAGTCAAAAGCTATCGGTCACTCTTTTAAATGTCAGTGGGTCAGAGCGCCCAAAGTCTGCACAGTCTTACTCCTGCCACTCAAACCCTCCCTGACGCTTTGTTGTTTCTCTTTGCTTCCCTTCCTCCTCTCTAACTTTCTTTTCCCTCTCCCTCCTTTTGTTATTATTATTTTGTGTTGCCTTGGCCTTTGTTATATGGCCTGCAGGATAATAGCAAAAGAAAGAGCCTATGATAAAGCCTGGTTGGGCCTAGCTCCCAACCTCTCTCTTTCGCTCTCACCCCCCCCCCCCCCCCTCTCCAAGGCATTGCTTTCCTCTCCTCTGATTGCCCCTGGTAGATCCAATCCGAGCACAATAACAATTACCCTCTCCTGTAATACTCAACATCATAAGCCATGAATAGTGTTTGGGCTAACCAGCATCACCTTCTAATTGATTACTTTGTGTCACCCAGGTAATTGGAAATGTGTTGTTATTTTTTTCTCTCTTTCTCATAACCATCTTTCAGTTTCCCAAGGAATTATCATCAAGGGAGGATTTATGTACAGTACCAGTCAAAAGTTTGGACACATATACTCCTACAAGGGTTTTCTATATGTTTTACTATTTTATATATTGTAGAATGATAGTGATGATAGTGACATCAAAACTATGAAATAAAACTTATGGAATCATGTAGTAACCAAAAAAGAGATTCTTCACAGTAGCCACCCTTTGCCTTGATGACAGCGTTACACTCTTGGTATTCTCTCAACCAGCTTCATGAGGTAGTCACCTGGCATGCATTTCAATTACTACCTTGTCACAACACAGCTGATTGGCTCAAACACATTAAATCAAATCAAATTTATTTATATAGCCCTTCGTACATCAGCTGATATCTCAAAGTGCTGTACAGAAACCCAGCCTAAAACCCCAAACAGCAAGCAATGCAGGTGTAGAAGCACGGTGGCTAGGAAAAACTCCCTAGAAAGGCCAAAACCTAGGAAGAAACCTAGAGAGGAACCAGGCTATGTGGGGTGGCCAGTCCTCTTCTGGCTGTGCCGGGTGGAGATTATAACAGAACATGGCCAAGATGTTCAAATGTTCACAAATGACCAGCATGGTCGTATAATAATAAGGCAGAACAGTTGAAACTGGAGCAGCAGCACAGTCAGATGGACTGGGGACAGCAAGGAGTCATCATGTCAGGTAGTCCTGGGGCATGGTCCTAGGGCTCAGGTCCTCAGAGAGAGAGAGAGAAAAAAAAGAGAGAATTAGAGAGAGCATATGTGGGTTGGCCAGTCCTCTTCTGGCTGTGCCGGGTGGAGATTAAAACAGAATATGGCCAAGATGTTCAAATGTTCATAAATGATCAGCATGTTCGAATAATAAGAAGGCAGAACAGTTGAAACTGGAGCAGCAGCACGGCCAGGTGGACTGGGGACAGCAAGGAGTCATCATGTCAGGTAATCCTGGGGCATGGTCCTAGGGCTCAGGTCCTCCGAGAGAGAGAAGGAGAGAATTAGAGAACACACACTTAGATTCACATAGGACACCGAATAGGACAGGAGAAGTACTCCAGATATAACAAACTGACCCTAGCCCCCTGACACATAAACTACTGCAGCATAAATACTGGAGGCTGAGACAGGAGGGGTCAGGAGACACTGTGGACCCATCCAAGGACACCCCCGGACAGGGCCAAACAGGAAGGATATAACCCCACCCACTTTGCCAAAGCACAGCCCCCACACCACTAGAGGGATATCTTCAACCACCAACTTACCATCCTGAGACAGGGCCGAGTATAGCCCACAAAGATCTCCGCCATGGCACAACCCAAGGGGGGGCGCCAACCCAGACAGGATGACCACATCAGTGAATCAACCCACTCAGGTGGCGCACCCCTTCCAGGGACGGCATGAGAGGGCCCCAGTAAGCCAGTGACTCAGCCCCTGTAATAGGGTTAGAAGCAGAGAATCCCAGTGGAAAGAGGGGAACCGGCCAGGCAGAGACAGCAAGGGCGGTTCGTTTCTCCAGAGCCTTTCCGTTCACCTTCCCACTCCTGGGCCAGACTACACTCAATCATATGACCCACTGAAGAGATGAGTCTTCAGTAAAGACTTAAAGGTTGAGACCGAGTTTGCGTCTCTGACATGGGTAGGCAGACCGTTCCATATAAATGGAGCTCTATAGGAGAAAGCCCTGCCTCCAGCTGTTTGCTTAGAAATTCTAGGGACAATTAGGAGGCCTGCGTCTTGTGACCGCAGCGTACGTGTAGGTATGTACGGCAGGACCAAATCAGAGAGATAGGTAGGAGCAAGCCCATGTAATGCTTTGTAGGTTAGCAGTAAAACCTTGAAATCAGCCCTTGCTTTGACAGGAAGCCAGTGTAGAGAGGCTAGCACTGGAGTAATATGATCAAATTTTTTGGTTCTAGTCAGGATTCTAGCAGCCGTATTTAGCACCAACTGAAGTTTATTTAGTGCTTTATCCGGGTAGCCGGAAAGTAGAGCATTGCAGTAGTCGAACCTAGAAGTGACAAAAGCATGGATTAATCTTTCTGCATCATTTTTGGACAGAAAGTTTCAGATTTTTGCAATGTTACGTAGATGGAAAAAAGCTGTCCTTGAAATGGTCTTGATATGTTCTTCAAAAGAGAGATCAGGGTCCAGAGTAATGCCGAGGTCCTTCACAGTTTTATTTGAGACGACTGTACAACCATTAAGATTAATTGTCAGATTCAACAGATGATCTCTTTGTTTCTTGGGACCTAGAACAAGCATCTCTGTTTTGTCCGAGTTTAAAAGTAGAAAGTTTGCAGCCATCCACTTCCTTATGTCTGAAACACATGCTTCTAGCAAGGGCAATTTTGGGGCTTCACCATGTTTCATTGAAATGTACAGCTGTGTGTCATCCGCATAGCAGTGAAAGTTAACATTATGTTTTCGAATAACATCCCCAAGAGGTAAAATATATAGTGAAAAGAATAGTGGTCCTAAAACGGAACCTTGAGGAACACCGAAGTTTACAGTTGATTTGTCAGAGGACAAACCATTCACAGAGACAAACTGATATCTTTCCGACAGATAAGATCTAAACCAGGCCAGAACTTGTCCGTGTAGACCAATTTGGGTTTCCAATCTCTCCAAAAGAATGTGGTGATCGATGGTATCAAAAGCAGCACTAAGGTCTAGGAGCACGAGGACAGATGCAGAGCCTCGGTCCGATGCCATTTTAAAATGTCATTTACCACCTTCACAAGTGCCGTCTCAGTGCTATGATGGGGTCTAAAACCAGACTGAAGCATTTCGTATACATTGTTTGTCTTCAGGAAGGCAGTAAGTTGCTGCGCAACAGCCTTTTCTAAAATTTTGAGAGGAATGGAAGATTCGATATAGGCCGATAGTTTTTTTATATTTTCTGGATCAAGGTTTGGCTTTTTCAAGAGAGGCTTTATTACTGCCACTTTTAGTGAGTTTGGTACACATCCGGTGGATAAAGAGCCGTTTATTATGTTCAACATAGGAGGGCCAAGCACAGGAAGCAGCTCTTTCAGTAGTTTAGTTGGAATAGGGTCCAGTATGCAGCTTGAAGGTTTAGAGGCCATGATTATTTTCATCATTGTGTCAAGAGATATATTACTAAAACACTTGAGCGTCTCTCTTGATCCTAGGTCCTGGGAGAGTTGTGCAGACGCAGGACAACTGAGCTTTGAAGGAATACGCAGATTTAAAGAGGAGTCCGTAATTTGCTTTCTAATAATCATAATCTTTTCCTCAAAGAAGTTCTTGAATTTATCACTGCTAAAGTGAAAGTCATCCTCTCTTGGGGAATGCTGCTTTTTAGTTAGCTTTGCGACAGTATCAAAAAGGAATTTCGGATTGTTCTTATTTTCCTCAATTAAGTTTGAAAAATAGGATGATCGAGCAGCAGTAAAGGCTCTTCGGTACTGCACGGTACTGTCTTTCCAAGCTAGTCGGAAGACTTCCAGTTTGGTGTGGCGCCATTTCCGTTCCAATTTTCTGGAAGCTTGCTTCAGAGCTCGGGTATTTTCTGTGTACCAGGGAGCTAGTTTCATATGAGAAATGTTTTTAGTTTTTAGGGGTGCAACTGCATCTAGGGTATTGCGCAAGGTTAAATTGAGTTCCTCAGTTAGGTGGTTAACTGATTTTTGTCCTCTGGCGTCCTTGGGTAGACAGAGGGAATCTGGAAGGACATCAAGGAATCTTTGTGTAGTCTGTGAATTTATAGCACGACTTTTGATGTTCCTTGGTTGGGGTCTGAGCAGATAATTTTTTGCAATTGCAAATGTAATAAAATGGTGGTCCGATAGTCCAGGATTATGAGGAAAAACATTAAGATCCACAACATTTATTCCATGGGACAAAACTAGATCCAGCGTATGACTGTGACAGTGAGTGGGTCCAGAGACATGTTGGACAAAACCCACTGAGTCGATGATGGCTCCGAAAGCCTTTTGGAGTGGGTCTGTGGACTTTTCCATGTGAATATTAAAGTCACCAAAGATTAGAATATTATCTGCTATGACTACAAGGTCCGATAGGAATTCAGGGAATTCAGTGAGGAACGCTGTATATGGCCCAGGAGGCCTGTAAACAGTAGCTATAAAAAGTGATTGAGTAGGCTGCATAGATTTCATGACTAGAAGCTCAAAAGACGAAAACGCCATATTTTTTTTGTAAATTTAAATTTGCTATCGTAAATGTTAGCAACACCTCCGCCTTTGCGGGATGCACGGGGGATATGGTCACTAGTGTAGCCAGGAGGTGAGGCCTCATTTAACACAGTAAATTCATCAGGCTTAAGCCATGTTTCAGTCAGGCCAATCACATCAAGATTATGATCAGTGATTAGTTCATTGACTATAATTGCCTTTGAAGTAAGGGATCTAACATTAAGTAGCCCTATTTTGAGATGTGAGGTATCATGATCTCTTTCAATACTGACAGGAATGGAGGTGGTCTTTATCCTTGTGAGATTGCTAAGGCGAACACCGCCATGTTTAGTTTTGCCCAACCCAGGTCGAGGCACAGACACGGTCTCAATGGTGATAGCTGAGCTGACTACACTGACTATGCTAGTGGCAGACTCCGCTATGCTGGCAGGCTGGCTAACAGCCTGCTGCCTGGCCTGCACCCTATTTCATTGTGGAGCTAGAGGAGTTAGAGCCCTGTCTATGTTGGTAGATAAGATGAGAGCACCCCTCCAGCTAGGATGGAGTCCGTCACTCCTCAGCAGGTCAGGCTTGGTCCTGTTTGTGGGTGAGTCCCAGAAAGAGGGCCAATTATCTACAAATTCTATCTTTTGGGAGGGGCAGAAAACAGTTTTCAACCAGCGATTGAGTTGTGAGACTCTGCTGTAGAGCTCATCACTCCCCCTAACTGGGAGGGGGCCAGAGACAATTACTCGATGCCGACACATCTTTCTAGCTGATTTACACGCAGAAGCTATGTTGGTGATCTCTGACTGTTTCATCCTAACATCGTTGGTGCCGACGTGGATAACAATATCTCTATACTCTCTACACTCGCCAGTTTTAGCTTTAGCCAGCACCATCTTCAGATTAGCCTTAACGTCGGTAGCCCTGCCCCCCGGTAAACAGTGTATGATCGCTGGATGATTCGTTTTAAGTCTAATACTGCGGGTAATGGAGTCGCCAATGAATGAAAGAAATTCCACAAATTAACTTTTAACGAGCCACACCTGTTAATTGAAATGCATGATGAAAGCGCTATGATGAAACTGGCTCTCATGAGGACTGCCACAGGAAAGGAAGACCCAGAGTTACCTCTGCTGCAGAGGATAAGTACATTAGAGTTACCAGGCTCAGAAATTAAACCCCAAATAAATGCTTCACAGAGTTCAAGTAACAGACACATCTCAACATCAAATGTTCAGAGGAGACTGCGTGAATCAAGCCTTCGTAGTTGATTTGCTGCAAAGAAACCACTACTAAAGGACACCAATAAAAAGAAGAGACTTGCTTGGGCCAAGAAACACGAGCAATTAGACTGGTGAAAAAATGTCCTTTGGTCTGATGAGTCCAAATTTGAGATTTTTGGTTCCAACCGCCGTGTCTTTGTGAGACACAGAGTAGGTGAATGGATGATCTCTGCATGTGTGGTTCCCTCTGTGAAGCATGGAGGAGGAGATGTGATGGTGTGGGGGTGCTTTGTTGGTGACACTGTCAGTGATTTATTTAGAATTCAAGGCACACTTAACCAGCATGTCTACCACAGCATTCTGCAGTTTTGCGGATAGTAGGACTATCATTTGTTTTTCAACAGGACAATGACCCAACACACCTCCAGGCTGTGTAAGTGCTATTTTACCAAGAAGGAGAGTGATGGAGTGCTGCATCAGATGACCTGGCCGCCACAATCCAACCTCAACCCAATTAAGATGGTTTGGGATGAGTTGGACTGCAGAGTGAAGGAAAAGCAGCCAACAAGTGCTCAGCATATGTGGGAAATCCTTCAAGACCGTTGGAAAAGCATTCCAGGTGGAGCTGGTTGAGATAATTCCGCGATTGTGCAAAGCTGTCATCAAGGCAAATGGTGGCTACTTTGAAGAATCTAAAATATATTTTGATTTGTTTAACACTTTTTTGGTTACTAAATGATTCCATGTGTTATTTCATAGTTTTGGTTTCTTTACTATTATTCTACAATGTAGAAAATAGTAAAAATAAAGAAAACCCCTTGAAAAGACTAGGTGTGTCCAAACTTTGAACTGGTACTGTATTTTATTTGACATGGTGAAATTAATTTAAAAATCCAGAGGGATATGAAAGGAAGAGTAAGAACAAGCTAATCTGAGGGATGTTTTATTGGCTTCCTTAGACTAGCCATATCAAAGACAGACAGACGGACAGACATACAAGATACAAATAGACGGATACAGAGAGAGAGAGCGAAAAAGAGAGAGGGAGAGTGGCAGCCGTTATGGAGCTTTAGAAAGTGGCGAGCATTAAAAACAAACTGTCCTGAGGTGAGGTTATAAAATGGCCGCTTTATTGAATAGGGCACGACAGGCCACCTCTGGCTGCAGGCAGGCTTTCCCTTCCTTTCCCTCCAATAAGACTCTGGCTTTATCGCTCTGTCTTTGTTCCCTGCCTTGTTTTGTACTCCACACAAAGGACTGTTGAGAAATGGACTCCGTCATCGCCTCCTACAACACAGTCCTACCTCTCTTCTCCAGTCCTCCTCTCCTTCCTTCACTTGTTGAACAAATTGATTTGTCTGTTGATTATTCACAAAAGGGCATATTTTAGCTCAATGACTCCCACAGCTTTGTCTCTGCTGAGTGGAAGATGCTTTATGGAAGGCACCACTGTCTCACCAGCTATGAAATTTGCAGTGCGTCCTCTCCATGGGGACTTAAAGGTGGGGGAATACAAAGGAAGTGGGAGGGAGGGAGGAAGAGAGGGGTGAGGAGGATGGAGAAACCAGGGCAGAGAAATACAAGCGAGAGATAATGACCAAGACAAGAGGAGAAAGAGAAAGAAACAAGTAGATAGAAATACAAGAGAGAGAGAGAGAGAGGGAGAGAGAGAGAAGGACGTAGAAACAGGAGGAGAGAGATAGTTTTATTTATTTATTTATTTTACCTTTATTTAACCAGGTAGGCAAGTTGAGAACAAGTTCTCATTTACAATTGCGACCTGGCCAAGATAAAGCAAAGCAGTTCGACAGATAAAACGACACAGAGTTACACATGGAGTAAAAACAAACATACAGTCAATAATGCAGTATAAACAAGTCTATATACAATGTGAGCAAATGAGGTGAGAAGGGAGGTAAAGGCAAAAAAGGCCATGATGGCAAAGTAAATACAATATAGCAAGTAAAATACTGGAATGGTAGTTTTGCAATGGAAGAATGTGCAAAGTAGAAATAAAAAAAAAATAATGGGGTGCAAAGGAGCAAAATAAATAAATAAATTAAAATTAAATACAGTTGGGAAAGAGGTAGTTGTTTGGGCTAAATTATAGGTGGGCTATGTACAGGTGCAGTAATCTGTGAGCTGCTCTGACAGTTGGTGCTTAAAGCTAGTGAGGGAGATAAGTGTTTCCAGTTTCAGAGATTTTTGTAGTTCGTTCCAGTCATTGGCAGCAGAGAACTGGAAGGAGAGGCGGCCAAAGAAAGAATTGGTTTTGGGGGTGACTAGAGAGATATACCTGCTGGAGCGTGTGCTACAGGTGGGAGATGCTATGGTGACCAGCGAGCTGAGATAAGGGGGGACTTTACCTAGCAGGGTCTTGTAGATGACATGGAGCCAGTGGGTTTGGCGACGAGTATGAAGCGAGGGCCAGCCAACGAGAGCGTACAGGTCGCAATGGTGGGTAGTATATGGGGCTTTGGTGATAAAACGGATTGCACTGTGATAGACTGCATCCAATTTGTTGAGTAGGGTATTGGAGGCTATTTTGTAAATGACATCGCCAAAGTCGAGGATTGGTAGGATGGTCAGTTTTACAAGGGTATGTTTGGCAGCATGAGTGAAGGATGCTTTGTTGCGAAATAGGAAGCCAATTCTAGATTTAACTTTGGATTGGAGATGTTTGATATGGGTCTGGAAGGAGAGTTTACAGTCTAACCAGACACCTAAGTATTTGTAGTTGTCCACGTATTCTAAGTCAGAGCCGTCCAGAGTAGTGATGTTGGACAGGCGGGTAGGTGCAGGTAGCGATCGGTTGAAGAGCATGCATTTAGTTTTACTTGTATTTAAGAGCAATTGGAAGCCACGGAAGGAGAGTTGTATGGCATTGAAGCTTGCCTGGAGGGTTGTTAACACAGTGTCCAAAGAAGGGCCGGAAGTATACAGAATGGTGTCGTCTGCGTAGAGGTGGATCAGGGACTCACCAGCAGCAAGAGCGACCTCATTGATGTATACAGAGAAGAGAGTCGGTCCAAGAATTGAACCCTGTGGCACCCCCATAGAGACTGCCAGAGGTCCGGACAGCAGACCCTCCGATTTGACACACTGAACTCTATCAGAGAAGTAGTTGGTGAACCAGGCGAGGCAATCATTTGAGAAACCAAGGCTGTCGAGTCTGCCGATGAGGATATGGTGATTGACAGAGTCGAAAGCCTTGGCCAGATCAATGAATACGGCTGCACAGTAATGTTTCTTATCGATGGCGGTTAAGATATCGTTTAGGACCTTGAGCGTGGCTGAGGTGCACCCATGACCAGCTCTGAAACCAGATTGCATAGCAGAGAAGGTATGGTGAGATTCGAAATGGTCGGTAATCTGTTTGTTGACTTGGCTTTCGAAGACCTTAGAAAGGCACGGTAGGATAGATATAGGTCTGTAGCAATAGAGAGTGAGAGAGAAAGCATTAATTAAAGAGGAGTCTCTTCTCTCCTCCTCACAAAACCCCAGTAGTAGGAGTGCCCCTTCCTGTAGCCCCCTCTGTCACACCTGGGCCTCTCAAAGAAACCAGTAATAAAATATAGATTTGGGAGGCAATGTTTATCACAGGGAGTTTAATTCTGCCAGCCTAGATTGCTCTGACGCCAGAACGGATTGGGCCAAATTGTTTTAATGAACACTCTGACACAGTACATCCCTTGTCACTCACACACACACACAAGCAGAGAACACACACACAGACACACAGGCATGCACACACACATACACACACAGACACAACCCCGCCAAGGAAGGACCAGGGGAGTTAGCCTAGCTAGCAAGGAGTTGACTGTGTTCACTACGCCCTAGCGTTTAAATCACACCCAGAACATGCTGCTGTAGTGTAGCCTATCTCGGCACTGGCTTCCATCAAGCCTTGCGGGGTGAAAGCAGGAGAGGGAGCACTGTGCACTAATCAGGTTAGTGGAATCACAGTCATATCACAGTCACACTGCATTAGCACTAGCATTGCCACTCCTAGGCCCTAATCAGGTTTGCCCCCTACTCCCTTGTCCTCCATCAGGTCTCCTTGTCGTACAGTTTCCTGGGCACTGCCTGTTGTTGATTGAGTTTGGGTGCAACCGGAGATCACCCGTGGGGCTCAGCGGCAGTCTGAAATAAAAGGGCTGATTAAAATGTTACGAATGTTTAGAGAGACACACAAAGACAGAGACACAAACACATACACACACACCAGTGGAGGCTGGTGGGAGGAGCTGTAGGAGTACGGGCTCATTGTAATGGCTGGAATGGAATAAATGAAACAGAGTCAAACATGTGGTTTCCATATGTTTGATGTGGATGTGAACGTTTATTTGATTCCAGCCATTACAATGAGCCCGTCCTCCTACAGCTCCTCCCACCTGCCTCCACTGACACACACATATGCTACACACAGATGCACACAGACACCACTGTCTTTGTTTTTGAGGGAGTTTGTCAATTTAGACCTGTTATTACACTGTATGTCACGGCTGTTGGTAGAAGAAGGTGAGGACCAAGATGCAGCGTGGTACAACAAGGAACAAAAGCAACACCCGAAACAGCTCCGTCAGGTGCAAAACACACTAAACAAAAAATAACTACCCACAAAACCCATGTGTGCAAGAGCTACCTAAGTATGGTTCTCAATCAGAGACAACGATAGACAGCTGTCCCTGATTGAGAACCACACCCGGCCAAACAACACATAATTCAAAAACATAGAAAATGAACATAGAATGCCCACCCTAGTCACACCCTGGCCTAACCAAAATAGAGAATAAAAAGCCTCTCTATGGCCAGGGCGTGACACTGAAAGAATGCTGTGTACCAAAACACTCACACATTACGGTCTTTGTCTTGTGGTAGCTTGCCAGTTTCGACCTATAACCACAAGCACCTTTTGAGGGTGTCTTTAGTTGAAATGAAACACCTTTGTTACACCTGGGAAGTCCAGTGTTTACAGAAATGTCCACTAGTAGATTTAGCGGGCAAGTATTCTGTAGATTTTCCTTCTGTGTGGTCAAAACTGGGATTGAGTGAACGAGAGGGAGATGAGAATAGCCTGATAGCTGGATGGAGAGATGGAATGGGTCTGAGGGCTGTGTAATCGAGCCGTGTACACACACATACAGAGCAATACACACATACACACTCACACTTTCTCTCTTAGACACACACTCACACACAGTACACCCCCCCCCCGCTACACACACACACACACACTCTCTCATTGCCAGCGAGCAGATTGGATGTGCTGCAGGTTAGAGTAGAACTGCAGAGGGAGGGAGAGAGAGAGATCCCTATGTGGTGAGTCAGTGTGCCGCTTGTCTGTCGGAGGCCCTCAGGGCAACACAGAGGCACTTCCTCCACCAGTAAGTCAGCCACTGATCTCATTCCTCCACAGATGGAGTCCCTAACGCACTGGGATAAGGAGCAGAGCCCTCTGTCTCGCCTGATGAGAACATCTGGGGGAATCAGTCTCCTTCTTCCTCTCTCTCTCTCTCATCAAATCAAATTGTATTCATCCCATGCACCAAATACAACTGGTATAGACTTTACAGTGAAATGCTTGCTTACGAACCTTTTCCAACGATGCAGAGTTTAATAATAATAATACAAACTAAAATAGTAACTAACACAAGAGGAATAAAATACACAAGAATGGAGTTATATACAGGGAGTACCAGTACCAGATCAATGTGGAGATATATACAGGAAGTACCAGATCAATGTGGAGTTATATACAGGAAGTACCAGTACCAGATCAATGTGGAGTTATTTACAGGAAGTACCAGATCAATGTGGAGTTATATACAGGAAGTACCAGTACCAGATCAATGTGGAGATATATACAGGGAATACCAGTACCAGATCAATGTGGAGTTATATACAGGGAGTACCAGTACCAGATCAATGTGGAGATATATACAGGGAGTACCAGTACCAGATCAATGTGGAGTTATATACAGGGAGTACCAGTACCAGATCAATGTGGAGTTATATATAGGGAGTACCAGCACCAGTACCAGATCAATGTGGAGTTATATACAGGGAGTACCAGTACCAGATCAATGTGGAGCTATATACAGGGAGTACCAGTACCAGATCAATGTGGAGCTATATACAGGGAGTACCAGTACCAGATCAATGTGGAGTTATATACAGGGCGTACCAGTACCATGTAAATGTGGAGTTATATACAGGGAGTACCAATACCAGATCAATATGGAGCTATATACAGGGAGTACCAGTACCAGATCAATGTGATGGCTGGTAGCCTAGTGGTTAGAGCGTTGGACCACTAACCGAAATGTTGCTAGATCAAATCCCTGAGCTGACAAGGTAAAAATCTGTCTTTCTGTCCCTGAACAAGGCAGTTAACCCACTGTTCCTAGGCTGTCATTGTAAATAAGAATTTGATATTAACTGACTTGCCTAGTTAAATAAAAAAATAAAAAATTGTGCAGGGGTATTTGATGTAGATATGTACATGAAGGCAGGGTAAAGTGACTTGGCATCTGGATAGATAATAATACAAGTAAATATAGAACAGAATAGCAGCAGCAAAAGTGTGTGCATTCGGAAACTATTCATACCCCTTCACTTTGAACATTTTGTTACATTACAGCCTTATTCCAAAATAGAGGAAATATTTTTTTCCCCCTCACCAATATATACACAATATACCATAATGAGAAAGCAAAAACAGGTTTTTAGAAATGTTTGCAAATTTATAAAAAAAGAAAAAAAAAGAAACTGAAATACCTTGTTTAAATAACTATTCAGTGTAATGGCTCTCTTCTATCTCCTCCTCTGACGAAGAGGTAGAACAAGGATCGGACCAAAATGCAGCGTGATGATGATTCATGATTTATTTAAATGAAGGAAAACCCTATACAAGCAGAAACTACAAAAATAACAAAAATAACAAAAATAACAAAATGAAATAACGAAAACCGAAACAGCCCTATCTGGTGCAAACACAAAGACAGGAACAATCACCCACAAAAACACTCACAGAATATGGCTGCCTAAATATGGCTCCCAATCAGAGACAACGATAATCACCTGACTCTGATTGAGAACCGCCTCAGGCAGCCATAGACTACGTAGACACCCCACAAAACCCCTAAGACAAAAACACACCACAATAACCCATGTCACACCCTGGCCTGACCAAATAGTTAAAGAAAACACAAAAATACTAAGACCAAGGCGTGACATTCAGACTCTTTGCAATGAGATCCAAAATTGAGCTCAGGTACATCCTGTTTCCATTGATCATCCTTGAGATGGTTCTACAACTTGATTTGAGTCCACCTGTGGTAAATTCAATTAATTGGACATGATTTGGAAAGGCACAACAACATTTCTTGCAAGAAGACTTGAGGCTGTCGTCGCTCCCAGCGGTGATTCAACAAATTACTGTGTAAATCGTCTGAATACTTTATACATTTTTATACATTTGTAAACATTTCTAAAAACCTGTTTTTGCTTTGTCATTATGGGGTATCGTGTGTAGATTGATGAGGGAAAAAAACACTTTAATCCATTTTAGAATAAGGCTGTAACGTAACAAAATGTGAAAAAAGTGAAGGGGTCTGAATACTTTACGAATGCACTGTGAAGTCTAGTGAGTGTGCGTAGGGTCAGTGCAAGATAGAGTCAATTGCAGATTGTTTGGGTAACATGAATTGACTATTTAGCAGTCTGGCTATTTAGCAGTCTTGCTCTGCTATTTAGCAATCTTGCTTCTAACCCCATGGCTTTGGGGTAGAAGCTGTCTCGTTTGCTGGACGGTAGCAGAGTGAACAGTCTATGTCTTGGGAGGCTGGAGTCTTTGTACTGGGCTGTCAACACCACTCTCTGTAGCGCTTTGCAGTCAAGGGCGGTACAAATATCATAGTCAAGATGGTGCAGCTGTAGAACATTTTTAGGATCTGAGGAACTGTCATGACAAATAATGTCCCCCGACCAAAAAGTTGCCCCTCTGCGTCACAATGGGATACCGTAAACTAATGGCGTCAGTTGCTATATCAACGGTGTGATGACCGAATGATTCGAATTTTGGAAATCATTACAGCCTAAATTACGTTATTTTCATCCTCGATATGCAAACAAGGCTGATTTACGTGACAATTTCACAAGTTCTGTTTTAGCTAATCAAATGAAAACATGACTTCAAACTACTTTTGGGTACCTTGTTATAACATTACAACATGAAATCCATGTCTTAAACATTACTACATGTCGGAAAATGGCAAATACAACATGTAATCTGCTTGACACATTAAAGTTACTTACCTTACAGATCACAAAGGCAGCTAATTTCCACTCCTTTCATATGCAAATGTGATTCATACACTGGCTTGTCTGGCTGTCATGTTTTTTTATTTTAACCTGCCCGTCCCTTATTAGTAGTCCTCTATCATGTTTTTTTTATTTTAACCTGCCTGTCCCTTATTAGTAGTCCTCTATCATGTTTTTTTTATTTTAACCTGCCCGTCCCTTATTAGTAGTCCTCTATCATGTTTTTTTTATTTTAACCTGCCTGTCCCTTATTAGTAGTCCTCTATCATGTTTTTTTATTTTAACCTGCCTGTCCCTTATTAGTAGTCCTCTATCATGTTTTTTTTTACCTGCCCGTCCCTTATTAGTAGTCCTCTATCATGTTTTTTTTTTCTTCCCTTGCATAGCTCATTAGTACACCCCTCTGGTTGAACATATATGTATCTATTGTAGGTCCTACAACAACAATGAATAATGTGAAACGAATCAAAACCATCACAGGATACCTTACAACTTACAGTAATTAACAGCTTGTCAAACAGCTGTGAAAACTAACCTGCCGATATTTAAGATTTTGATCCAGTTGTGTCATTCATTTTTTTTCACAGATTTTTTTTGTACACTCACATGGCAATCATACGACTGAAATACTGAATTCTGGTGTGTGGAATTTTGAGGAGATGATTGCTGTGTGAGTGGGAGGTTCTGCCTGTCACTTGTTCTCAGCAGGCAGCCAGTCTCAGAAGGGGGACTTGAAGAGGTAGACTGCAAAGTCCAGGCACTGCTGCTCTCTTTGTTCTGAGTGTTTGCAATGCTAGTGGTTGATACCATTCCATTTACTCCATTCCAGACATTGTTATGAGCCGTCCTCCACTCAACAGCCTCCACTAAACTGTATGTATAGCTAGCAACATGTAGATGACCAATTAGCTAGATGGAAAATGGTTGTTGAAAAATGGTCCAGTTATCTAATTGAACTGCTTAACTTCTCTAGGGTAGGGGGCAGCATTCGGAATTTTGGATGAAAAGCGTGCCCAAATTAAACTGCCTGCTACTCAGTCATAAAAGCTAGAATATACATGTAATTAGTAGATTTAGATAGAAAAAACTCTGAAGTTTCTAAAACTGTTTGAATGATGCCTGTGAGTATAACAGAACTCATATGGCAGGCAAAAACCTGAGAACAAATCCAACCAGGAAGTGGGAAATCTGAGGTTTGTAGTTTTTCATGTCATTGCCTATCGAATATACAGTGTCATATTGCACTTCCTAAGGCTTCCACTAGATGTCCACAGTCTTTAGAACCTTGTTTGATGCTTCTACTGTGAAGGAGGGGGGAATGGGAGCTAAATGAGTCAGAGGTCTGTTAGAGTGGCATGAGCTGATGAGCTGTGTGTTCACGAGAGAGTTAGCTTGCGTTCCATTGCATTTCTACAGACAAAGGAATTCTCTGGTTGGAACATTATTGAAGATGTATGATAAAAACATCCTAAAGATTGAGTCTATACATCGTTTGACATGTTTCTACGAACTGTAATATGACTTTTCGTCTGGACCTAGTGCTCGCGCCTCATGAATTTGGATTACTGTACTAAACGCGCAAACAAAAAGGAGGTATTTGAACATAAATGATGGACTTTATCGAACAAATCAAACATTTATTGTGGAACTGGGATTCCTGGGAGTGCATTCTGATGAAGATCATCAAAGGTAAGTGAATATTTATGATGCTATTTCTGACTTCTGTTGACTACACAACATGGCGGATATCTGTATGGCTTGTTTTTGTGTCTGAGCGCTATACTCAGATTATTGCATGGTGTCCTTTTTCCGTAAAGTTTCAAAAAAAATCTGACACAGATTTGCATTAAGGAAAAGTGGATCTAAAATTCCATGCATAACAGTTGTATCCTTTAGCAATGTTTATTATGAGTATTTCTGTAAATTAATTTGGCTCTCTGCAAAATCATTGGATGTTTTGGAACTACTGAACATAACGCGCCAATGTAAACTCAAATTTTTGGATATAAATATGAACTTTACCGAACAAAACATACATGTATTGTGTAACATGAAGTCCTATGAGTGTCATCTGATGAAGATTATCAAAGGTTAGTGATTCATTTTATCTCTATTTGTGCTTTTTGTGACTCCTCTCTTTGGCTGGAAAAATGGCTGTGTTTTTCTGTGACTTGGCTCTGACCTAA
The DNA here is from genome assembly GCF_002021735.2 of Oncorhynchus kisutch. Lineage (NCBI taxonomy): Eukaryota > Metazoa > Chordata > Actinopteri > Salmoniformes > Salmonidae > Oncorhynchus > Oncorhynchus kisutch. The sequence goes on from NC_034187.2 coordinate 40,590,451, forward strand.
CATAATCGTTTGGTGTGCTTTCGTCGTAAAGCCTTTTTGAAATCGGACAATGTGGCTGGATTTACATCAAGTGTATCTTTAAAAGGGTGTAAAATACTTGTATGTTTGAGGAATTTTAATTATGGGATTTCTGTTGTTTTGAATTTGGCGCCCTGCACTTTCACTGGCTGTTGACGCTAGCGTCCCACATACCCTAGTGATGTTAACGTTGCCCTGAATTGTAAATTTCTATGAATGTTGCAACTCTTGTCGAGATTAGTGGTGCTTTCATAGTACTTCACCTGGTTGGAAAGATACAATAAAATCTCCTTGATGGATGCCATTGAACAATTACAGTATCTAGCTAGCTAACGTTATCTAAATAAAACTGTCTGGCTAGCTAGCTGGCTGTAGCTGGCTAGGCCTTGCGAAGGTAGGCACTTTATGTCAGGGGGATACTATTTGGCATGACAGGCCCATGCCAAATCTTTTCAGCCTCCTGAGGGGGAAGAGGCACTACCGTGCAAGCAGGAAAATGGAGTCATGGTCAGATTTGCCGAAGGGAGGATAAGGGAGGGCCTTGTATGCGTTTCTGTTGGTGGAATCTCTCTCCACCACCCTTCTCTCTTTTTCTCTATTCTAGTCGCGTCTCATCTTCTCAATGCCTCTGTTTCTGGCGCCTTTAGTTTCTCCCCCCCCCTTCTGTCTTTATTACCCACCCTACCCCAATATCCCCCTATCCCTGTCTCACACTCCATCTCGCTCTCTCTGTCTTTATTACCCTGCCTGCCCCAATATCCCCATATCTCTCTCTTGCGCTCCATCTCTCTTTATGTCTCTTGTCTTAACCCCTTGTCCCCTCCTCCCTTCCATCCCTCAATCCAGTCAGTGTCACACCACACAGTATTACCCCTCTCTCCTTTCCCTTTGATCAATCGCACCCAACAGGTGCTGTAAATTGTGTCCTCTGGCGATGGTCGCAGCAGCATCGCATCTCCAACACCTCCACCCTCCATCCCCTCCCTCCAGCTCTTGCCCCAGTTTGTCAGCCAAGCAAAACCAGCCCTGTCTCCAGCCCCATCACTCATCTTCCCTCCCCTCCCCCCCATCACACCGTGGGCACAGACAAATAGAATCACGGCGGATAATACACAGCAGCAGCAAAATATATTCAAATAAATAGCCCTACCTAGCCCGAGCGGAGGAGTAATGGCTGCAATTTATATGGCCTGACGCCATGTACAGAGTGGGACGCTAATGAGGAAAGCACAGGCAATGCTGACATCCATATTCTCAGCAGCCCCACTAGAGCATTGTGTTTGTGTGCCAAATGTTGTGTTACAGCCTGAATTTCAAATGGATTAAATTGATATTTGTGGGTCACTGGCCTACACACATTACCCCATAAGGTCAAAGTGGAATTACAAATTAATAAACAATGAAAAGGTGAAGTATCTTAAGTATTCAACCCTTTTGTCATGGCAAGCCTAAATAAGTTCAGAAGGGCACCTATTGGTTGATAGATAAAATAAAACAAAAAACAGACCTTGAATATCCCTTTGAGCATGGTGAAGTTATTAATTACGGGTTGGATCCTGTATCAATACACCCAGTCACTACAAAGATATAGGTGTCCTTCCTAACTCCGAAGGGAACTGCTCAGTGCCAATGGTGACTTTAAAACAGTTAAAGAGATGAATGGCTGTTACTCCACAATACTAATCTAATTGACAGAGTGAAGAGAAGGACTGTACAGAATAAAAAATATTCCTAAACACGCATTCTGTTTGCAACAAGGCACTACTAAAGTAATACTGAAAAAAAAAACAATTGGCAAAGCAGTTAACTTTTTGTCCTGAATACAAAGTGTTATGTTTGGGGAAAATCCAATTCAAGCATAGTGGTGGCTACATCATGTTATGGGTATGCTTCTAATCGTTAAGTACTGGGGAGTTTTTCATGATAAAAAAAGAATCGGTTTAATTCACCTTTCAGCAGGACAATAACCTAAAGACAGTGAATGTTCCTGAGTTTGACTTAAATCTACTTGAAAATGTATGGCAAGTCCTGAAAATGGTTGTCTAGTAATGCTCAACAACCAATTTGACAGAGCTTGAAGAATTCTTTAAAGAATAAATGACAAATGTTGCGCAATCCAGGTGTGGAAAGCTCTTAGAGACTTACCCAGAAAGACTCACCGCTGTAATCGCTGCCAAAGGTGCTTCTACAAAGTATTGACTCTGTATTTAAATTTTCAATACATTTGCAAAAAATCGTAAAAAAAAAGCTTTTCACTTTGACATTATGTGATATTGTGTATAGATGGGTCAGGAAAGAAAATCCGTTCCACTGTTCTGACCAGCAAAATAAAGTTAACTGGTTCAAACCCCCCCCAAAAAGCAACTGTGTATATTGTTCCTTTACTTCACCAATGGATAGAGCAGCTTGCTACACAGCGGGCAAGCTATGTACATGCATTGGAGAGATAAGTGTAGTATAGGATGTTACATGCGACCACATTTTTTATTTAACCAGGTAGGCTAGTTGAGAACAAGTTCTCATTTGCAACTGTGACCTGGCCAAGATAAAGCAAAGCAGTTCGACACATACAACACAACATACAACAAATGTTGCAGCTAGAGAGAGAGCTAGGCATAAAGATCTGGGCATCTTAATATGACATGCATTATCTGAATTAGGCCCACCAAATTATACCTACGGAGGAGCAGCTTCTATGAACAAACTTTGAACTTCAGAGAGTTGGCTTAACTAATGTTGGACCAGAGCTAGCCCTTGATCATGACTCTCAGTTCCATTACACATAATGCCGCCTAGAGTTTGAGAGCTTGACCAGAGCTAGCTAATAAGCTAGCTAACAAGCTGGCTAGCTAACGAACTTGTGTGTGTAGAGCGGCACCAGAATTAAAATAAAAACATGTCTTACTTTTTGTAGTTAATACATCTAATGTGAATAGTAGTAACTTTTGTATCCTCAACTAGCATTGCAAAAGTTAATCCAGTGTTCTCTCATTAAAAATCTGTAGCTAATTTCTGAATCGCGCCTGTAACGTCAGTAGCCTTAGGCGGTGTTAGGCGGAGCGACACAGGGGAACCCAAGAGCAGACTCAGATGAGGAAACAGGGATGAATTATGAAAATATGTATTGTTACACAGAGAGATATGGAGTGCAGATCCGGGGAAGCTCGGATGAGTTGCAGAAAAACCAGATGTGGAGACTGAGGTTGAAGTTAGTTGAATAGAACAGGGTAAACAGGTCCTGAGGGGAATCCAAGGTAATGGTGGTAAGTAAAATCCAGAGCAAGATAGTTGGGTGGTGAGATGTGGTACAGGAGCCAGAGACAGAGCGGTAAACTGCAATGAGAGGCTAAACGGTGTCAGGCAGGGAATCAGGCACAGTAGAGTACCAGTATCTTGAATAATCATAAATGGCTAGAATCATGAACTGACTGAGCATAGATTACGATCTGGAGTGGAAGAGGCAGGACTGAGTATTTGTAGAGGTCTTGATTATGGAACGAGTTGCAGCTGGTAGGGATTTGCTCTGACTACAGCACACCTGTCTCCAACCATACAATCACACAGAGAGGTAGAGGGAGAGGGAGCGAGAGAGTACAGGGGGAGTATCTGCAGGTCAAGAAGACACCGGATGAACACCAGAGGGCGTAGCAGGAGCAGATGTGACACTATGCATGCTTCGGATAGACGGGGAGGGGCAGATAACATGCACACACACTGGCAAAGATTTTCAGCTGGCAGGCAGATGGACATCTGAGTGACAGGGAGGGCTTTGCATAGGCGCTTTGTTGCGTATTTTGTGGGACTGGAAAAAACTTACCAGAACGTAAAATCATGTTATTAACCGGTTCCCATGATTTTAAAATAACGGTTACTTTCCAGAACACTATCGAACACTTTGTTTCTCAGTTCTGTTCCTCGAAAAATGTCTCACTTTTCAGTTCTGTTCCCTGAACCGGTTCCAACCCCTGATTGAGACATTAGCAAAATCATTTGTTTATACAACAAATTACAGGGTGCAGTACTCTGCTGACTGACAGACAGATCTATAAAAACTACATTCTCCATATAATAGGACTACGAGAAGGGGAGACACAAATACGAATATGACGTTCATCTAAACTGAAGGAGGAAATTGTTGTCCAAAAACAAACTTGTCAAAACACCATTTTTAACACACGATTGCATTTAGAATTGTTGCGCAATGATTGGGCGCATTTATAAGCCCAATGATTGAGCAACAATTCTAAATGCAATCGTGTGTTGAAAATCGTTTTTTGACAAGTTTGTTTTTTGACAATAATGCACTGTCTGACAGATTTTCCGCTCAAAGGCTCTGTCTCTGTATGCTCTATATTCCACAACATTATGCAAATTAACCCATAGACCGATAAGCATGACCAGTCAAATGTATTTACATCAACTGGTATTTCCATAATTAAAAGGCTAAAAAGCATTATGTAGCAGTAGGATTTTGTATCTTATTCCGGACAATTGGCCGGAATCAAATCAAATCAAATGTATTTATAAAGCCCTTCGTACATCAGCTGATATCTCAAAGTGCTGTACAGAAACCCAGCCTAAAACCCCAAACAGCAAGCAATGCAGGTGTAGAAGCACGGTGGCTAGGAAAAAGTCCCTAGAAAGGCCAAAACCTAGGAAGAAACCTAGAGAGGAACCAGGCTATGTGGGGTGGCCAGTCCTCTTCTGGCTGTGCCGGGTGGAGATTATAACAGAACATGGCCAAGATGTTCAAATGTTCATAAATGACCAGCATGGTCGAATAATAATAAAGGCAGAACAGTTGAAACTGGAGCAGCAGCACGGTCAAGTGGACTGGGGACAGCAAGGAGTCATCATGTCAGGTAGTCCTGGGGCATGGTCCTAGGGCTCAGGTCCTCCGAGAGAGAGAAAGAAAGAGAGAAGGAGAGAATTAGAGAACGCACACTTAGATTCACACAGGACACCGAATAGGACAGGAGAAGTACTCCAGATATAACAAACTGACCCTAGCCCCCCAACACATAAACTACTGCAGCATAAATACTGGAGGCTGAGACAGGAGGGAAACCCTGGCATGCACAGACACACTCACCTTTACACTAAAAACGCAATAACACACACACTATCAGTATAAGTACTACTATCCCTGGTGGATAAGGGCATCTGCTAATAATAACTAAACATATGTATGTGTGAGTGGCACCGAAGTGGGCTGGCGAGCCGGGCAGGAGGGAGTCTATTGTTTGTTTTCCACACTCCGTTTGGTGTGTTCGCCCATCGCTCATCCTTAGCCCTCTGTGGTGTAAAGTGACGGCAGAGAGGAGCGAGACAGAGAGATAGAAGGGAGAGATGGGGAGGGGAGAGAGAGAGAGTGGAAGCAGAAAACAGAGTTACCTGGCAGAGGTAAAGCGGATGGGAAAAGAGGGATACCTAGTCAGTTGTCCAACTGAATCCGGTAATGATGGAAGAAAAAAAAAAAAAGGCAATGCTATTCATTGTCTGTGTGTGTGTGCATGCCTGAAAGAGTGTGCGTTTGTGTGAGAGAGATCGTTTGGGTTGAAATAGCAGTCATTTTGTGCTACCACCGAATTCCAATGACAATTCATTTATTAATTTAAAATCAAATCACATTGTATTGGTCACATACATGTGTTTAGCAGATTTTATTGTGGGTGTAGCGAAATGCTTGTGTTCCTAGCTCCAACAGTGCAGTAATGTCTAACAATACACAACAATACACACACTTCTAACAGTAAAATGATGGAATTAAGAAATATAGTACGTATTATATAGTATATATATATATACTACCTTTCAAAGGTTTGGAATAGCCTTCATTTCTCAGAACAAGAATAGACTGACGAGTTTCAGAAGAAAGTTATTTGTTTCTGGCCATTTTGAGCCTGTAATTGAACCAACAAATGCTGATGCTCCAGATACTCAACTTGTCTAAAGTAGGCCAGTTTTATTGCTTCTTTAATAAGAATGACAGTTTTCAGCTGTGCTAACATAATTGCAAAAGGGTTTTCTAATGATCAATTATCCTTTTAAAATGATAAACTTGGATTAGTTAACACAACGTGCTAACTGGAACACAGGAGTGATGGTTGCTGATAATGGGCCTCTGTACGCCTTTGTAGATATTCCATTAGAAATCTGTTGTTTCCAGCTACAATAGTCATTTACAACATTAACTATGTCTACACTGTATTTCTGATAAATGTGATGTTATTTGTGATGTTATTCTAAAACAAACAAAGACATTTCTATGTGACCCCAAACTTTTGAACGGTAGTGTATATACAGTACCAGACCAAAGTTTGGACACACCTACTCATTCAAGGGTTTTTCTTTATTTTTACTATTTTCTACATTGTAGAATAATAGTGAACACATCAAAACTATGAAATAACACATATGGAATCATGTAGTAATCAATAAAGTGTTAAACAAATCAAAATATATTTTATATTTTATGTTCTTCAAAGTAGCCACCCTTTTCCTTGATGACAGCTTTGTACACTCTTGGCATTCTCTCACCACCCACTTGCGGACGGTGTCGTTGCCGTACCAGGCGGTGATACAGCCCAACAGGATGCTCTCCATGGTGCATCTGTAAAAGTGTGTTAGGGTCTTAGGGGCCAAGTTAAATTTCTTCAGCATCCTGAGGTTCAAATCAAATCAAATTTTTATTTGTCACAAATGTATTTGTCACATACACATGGTTAGCAGATGTTAATGCGAGTGTAGCGAAATGCTTGTGCTTCTAGTTCCGACAATGCAGTAATAAACAACAAGTAATCTAACTAACAATTCCAAAACTACTGTCTCATACACAGTGTAAGGGGATAAAGAATATGTACATAAGGATATATGAATGAGTGATGGTACAGAGCAGCATAGGCAAGATACAGTAGATGGTATCGAGTACAGTATATACATATGAGATGAGTATGTAAACAAAGTGGCATAGTTAAAGTGGCTAGTGATACATGTATTACATAAGGATGCAGTCGATGATATAGAGTACAGTATATACGTATGCATATGAGATGGATAATGTAGGGTAAGTAACATTATATAAGGTAGCATTGTTTAAAGTGGCTAGTGATATATTTACATCATTTCCCATCAATTCCCATTATTAAAGTGGCTGGAGTTGAGTCAGTGTCATTGACAGTGTGTTGGCAGCAGTCACTCAATGTTAGTGGTGGCTGTTTAACAGTCTGATTGTGACAATACAGAGGCGGATGCAAGATGCAAGCAACGATGGTTTAATGAATACAGTTACAGCAGCAACAGGACAGACAGACTGTACTCAGACGGAATCCGACCCAGGGACTAGGGCGCGTCTTCTGATGATAGTGTGCTGAGAAATCCAGGGGAGTGTGTCCGGATGGGTAGGAGGGAGCACAGCAGATAATCCACACAAGGGCGGTGAGAGATGAGCACGGACACACGACACAAACTCAGAGAAGTAACAACGATCTGACAACAAGAAACACTGGTTACAGAACATATAAAGGGAAGATAAGTGATTCCAGCTGGCACAGACAATCAGGCCGAGATTGGGAACCACGCCCACACAAACACGGGAGAGAGAGAGAGAGAGAGAGAGAGAGAGAGAGAGAAAGAGAGAGGCAGTGGATTCATGAACCGTGACAATACCCCCCCCCCCCCCCCCTAGGAACGCCTCTTGGCGGTCCCAGGCGAATTTACCTGTCGATTGAAATCATCGATAAGGGAGTGATCCAGAATGTCCCTAGCAGGTACCCAACTTCTCTCCTCCGGGCCGTAACCCTCCCAGTCCACCAGGTACTGGAATCCGCGTCCCCTCCTTCTAGAGTCCAAAATACGATTGACAGAAAAGGTGGGTTCCCCATCAACAAGTCGTGGCGGCGGGGGAACCGGGACCGGCGGGTTAATGCGTGCCTGAAACACAGGTTTTATTTTAGACACATGAAAGGTAGGATGAATTCTCCTATACGCCGGAGGAAGCTTGAGCCGGACCGCCACCGGACTAATGATCCTGGTGACTTTGAACGGGCCGATAAATTTGGGGGCAAGCTTGTTCGAAACGGATCGGAGTGGAATGTTCTTAGTAGAAAGCCACACTCTTTGGCCAACGACGTATACCGGAGGCTTCGACCGGTGGCGATCGGCCTTAGCCTTGGTGCGCGCCCCCACCCTGAGAAGAGTCTCACGGGCTCTGCTCCATGCGTGACAGCACCTCTGGATGAAAGCGTGAGCGGAGGGAACAGTGACCTCAGACTCCGTACTGGGAAAGATAGGTGGCTGGTAACCTAAACTACACTCAAACGGAGAGAGACCCATGGCTGCCACTGGCAACGAATTGTGAGCGTACTCAACCATAGAGAGTTGTTGACTCCAGGAAGAGGGATTCTTAGAAACCAAACATCGCAACACTCTCTCCAAATCTTGGTTGGCCCTCTCCGTTTGACCGTTGCTCTGGGGATGGAACCCTGAAGACAGGCTGACACTCGCTCCCAGTAACCTACAAAACTCTTGCCAAAACTTGGACACAAATTGGGGCCCCCTGTCAGAAACTACGTCCATTGGCAGGCCATGTAAGCGAAAGACGTGATCCACGACAGTTACCGCTGTCTCCTTGGCAGATGGTAATTTAGGCAAGGGAATAAAATGAGCCGCCTTCGAGAACCGGTCCACCACGGTCAAAACAACCGTCTTGCCCTGGGAGGGCGGGAGGGCGGTAACAAAATCTAGCGCGATGTGGGACCAGGGTCTCGAAGGGACCGACAGCGGTTGGAGTAACCCATCTGGGGGTCGATTAGAAGTCTTCCCAGTGGGACAAACCGAGCAAGCCAAGACAAAACTGTGAATGTCACGAGCCATCAGTGGCCACCAAAAGCGTTGCTTAACCAAAAAGCTAGTGCGGCTGACTCCTGGATGACACGCTACGTTGGAGCAATGCCCCCACCGAATAACATCGGACCGACACCCCTCCGGCACAAACAACCGATTAGGCGGGCAACCGGGCGGAGGCGTTACCCCTTCTAAGGCCGTTTTGACCCTCGATTCAACCTCCCATGTGAGTGTGGAGACCACTAGGGTCCGGGTAGGATGCACTCGGGAGTGGATGGGCGTTCGGAATGGTCAAAAATGCGAGAAAGGGAATCGGGTTTGACATTCTTGGAACCCGGGCGATACGAGAGAGAGAAGTCAAAACGTCCGAAAAAGAGTGCCCACCGCGCCTGCCTGGAGTTGAGTCGCTTGGCGGTTCTGATATATTCTAAATTCTTGTGATCGGTCCAAACTATAAAAGGTACCCCCGAACCCTCTAACCAATGGCGCCACTCCTCCAGTGCTAACTTCACTGCCAACAACTCTCTGTTGCCAATGTCGTAGTTGCGTTCCGCAGGTGATAACCGATGGGAAAGGAACGCGCAAGGGTGCATCTTGTCGTCAGAAGAGGAACGTTGAGAAAGTACCGCACCTACCCCCACCTCTGAAGCGTCCACCTCCACCACGAACTGACGCGAGGGATCGGGAGCTATGAGGATGGGAGCCGAAACAAAGCGGCTCTTGAGTTTGGTGAATGCAGCCTCGGCTGTATCGGACCACCTGAACGTCACTCTGGGGGAGGTTAAGGCGGTAAGAGGAGCGACTATTTGGCTAAAGTTGCGAACGAAACGCCGGTAGAAATTGGCGAATCCCAGAAACCTCTGTAGGGCCTTACGGGAATCTGGGCTTGGCCAATCCACCACAGCCTTAACCTTGTCAGGATCCATGCGAATACCTTCAGTCGAGACGATGTAACCTAGGAATGGAACGGATTGTGCATGAAAAATGCATTTCTCCGCCTTGACAAAAAGTCCATTCTCCAACAACCTCTGAAGCACTCGTCTGACGTGCTGAACGTGTTCCTGGAGAGAAGAAGAAAAAATCAGTATGTCATCCAGGTAAACATATATGAACTGATCAATCATGTCTCTCAGCACGTCATTGACGAGTGCCTGGAAAACCGCTGGGGAGTTGGATAGCCCAAAAGGCATGACCAAATATTCGAAGTGCCCTCTGGGGGTGTTAAACGCGGTCTTCCATTCGCCCCCCCCCCTTATGCGAACCAAATGATATGCATTCCGTAAATCCAACTTAGTGAACACGGATGCTCCCTGTAACCTTTCAAAGGCTGAGGACATCAACGGTAAGGGATAGGTATTCTTCACTGTGATGTTATTCAACCCACGGTAATCAATGCAAGGACGCAGAGAACCGTGCTTCTTCCCCACAAAGAAGAACCCCGCCCCTGCTGGAGAAGAGGAAGGACGAATGAATCCAGATGCCAGAGAATCAGAGATGTATCTCTCCATAGCCTCCCTCTCAGGAACAGAGAGTGAATATAACTTGCCTTTAGGCGGAGACTCACCTGGCAATAATTCTATTGCACAGTCATAGGGACGATGCGGAGGAAGAGAAGCAGCACGGGACTTACTGAACACCTCCTTCAGTTCGAGGTATTCAACGGGCACGTTAGACAAATCCACTGCCTCCTCTAGAAACACAGAATCAGACACAGACGAACAAGCAGACACCAAACAGGACTCAAGGCACTTGTTACTCCACATGGATATAGAGTTATGACCCCAGTCAACTCTGGGGTTGTGTTGAGTGAGCCAAGGGTGGCCGAGAACTAATGGTGCAAGGGGTGAGTCCATGAGTAGAAATGATATTGTCTCAGTGTGATTGCCAGAAGTGATGAGTGTGATAGGTTCAGTGGTGTGAGAAATGTTGGGGAGTTCTTGACCATTGAGAGCGTTGACGGATATCTTGTGCGAGAGTGAGGTGATAGGAATCTGGAGTTTGTGAGCGAGCTTGAAGTCCATGAAATTACCCTCTGCTCCTGAGTCCAGTAAGGCTTGGGTGTCGTGCGTGTGGGTGGCCCATCTTAGTCTTACCGGGAGGAGAGTAGATGATGAGGTCTTCTCTGTGGTGACACCACCCGATAGTAGCCTCATGCTTACTACCGGGCCTGATCTTTTACCGGGCAGGAGTGGATAAAGTGGCCCGCTCTACCACAGTAGAGACAGAGTCCTTGGGATCTCCGCCTCTCCCTCTCTTCCCGGGAGAGGCTAGCTCTCCCCAGCTGCATGGGTTCGTGAGCGGAAGCTGAACTGGCCGTGTTCCCGCCGCTGGCATGCCAGCCCTCCGTGTCATTATACGGTCTGTTAGGGCATGCTCGGCGGCCAATACGACTCAGACGAGCGTCGACCCTCAAGGCTAGTTCCACTAGTCCATTTAAATTCCTGGGAAGGTCCAGAACATAAATCTCCTTCTGGATCCGGTCCTCCAGCCCATGCAGGAACATGTCCCACTGCGCCTCCTCGTTCCACTGACACTCTGCGGCCAGAGTGCGGAATTGGATGGAGTATTCCGATACTGAACGGTCTCCTTGGCGAAGGTCAGCGAGTAGTCTGGCCGCCTCCCTACCCGCCACGGCCCGATCGAAGACCCTTCTCATCTCCTCGGAGAGTGTCTGGAAAGAGGTGCAGCATGGGTCCTGGTTCGCCCACACCGCCGTTCCCCAAAGAGCCGCTTTGCCTGATAGCAGTGTGAGTACGAATGCTACCTTAGACTGTTCACGGTTGAAGGTCCGTGGCTGCAACGAGAATTGCATGGAACATCTCGTAAGAAAAGCTCTGCAATAGTCAGGATCACCTGAATAACCCTCTGGTGTCGGTAGCCGTGGCTCTAGCTGGGAATCCGGCTCTGGCGGGGCGGGTTGAACTGCCGGTGTAGGTGGCGCAGCGAGACCCCTCAGATGTCGTAATTGTTGGGTCAGCTGGGATACCTGCGTCACAAGGGCTTGTACTGCCCGACCTGTGCTGGAGATGTTCTCCTCTTGTTGATCCATTCTCGTGATACTGCGGGAAATGAATTCGGTCAGACTCGTTGAACTCGCTGCATCCATGGTCTGGTCAGATCGTTCTGTGACAATACAGAGGCGGATGCAAGATGCAAGCAACGATGGTTTAATGAATACAGTTACAGCAGCAACAGGACAGACAGACTGTACTCAGACGGAATCCGACCCAGGGACTAGGGCGCGTCTTCTGATGATAGTGTGCTGAGAAATCCAGGGGAGTGTGTCCGGATGGGTAGGAGGGAGCACAGCAGATAATCCACACAAGGGCGGTGAGAGATGAGCACGGACACACGACACAAACTCAGAGAAGTAACAACGATCTGACAACAAGAAACACTGGTTACAGAACATATAAAGGAAAGATAAGTGATTCCAGCTGGCACAGACAATCAGGCCGAGATTGGGAACCACGCCCACACAAACACGGGAGAGAGAGAGAGAGAGAGAGAGAGAGAGAGAGAGAGAGGCAGTGGATTCATGAACCGTGACACTGATGGCCTTGAGATAGAAGCTGTTTTTCAGTCTCTCGGTCCCAGCTTTGATGCACCTGTACTGACCTCGCCTTCTGGATGATAGCGGGGTGAACAGGCAGTAGCTCGGGTGGTTGATGTCCTTGATGATCTTTATGGCCTTCCTGTAACATCGGGTGGTGTAGGTGTCCTGGAGGGCAGGTAGTTTGCCCCCGGTGATGCGTTGTGCAGACCTCACTACCCTCTGGAGAGCCTTACGGTTGTGGGCGGAGCAGTTGCCGTACCAGGCGGTGATACAGCCCGCCAGGATGCTCTCGAATGTGCATCTGTAGAAGTTTGTGAGTGATTTTGGTGACAACCCGAATTTCTTCAGCCTCCTGAGGTTGAAGAGGCGCTGCTGCGCCTTCTTCACGATGCTGTCTGTGTGAGTGGACCAATTCAGTTTGTCTGTGATGTGTATGCCGAGGAACTTAAAACTTGCTACCCTCTCCACTACTGTTCCATCGATGTGGATAGGGGGGTGTTCCCTCTGCTGTTTCCTGAAGTCCACAATCATCTCCTTAGTTTTGTTGACGCTGTTGCGCCTTCTTCACCACACTGTCTGTGTGGGTGGACCATTTCAGATTGTCAGTGATGTGTACGCTACTGCAGCCCTGTCGATGTGGATGGGGGCATGCTCTCTCTGCTGTCTCTTGAAGTCCACAAGTCCACTCTTTCATTTTGTTGACATTGAGGGAGAGGTTATTTTCATGGCACCACTCTGCCAGGTCCCTCACCTCCTCCCTGTAGGCTGTCTCGTCGTTGTTGGTAATCAGGCCTACCATTGTTGTGTAGTCTGCAAACTTGATGATTGAGTTGGAGATGTGCGTGGCCACATAGTCATGGGTAAACAGGGAGTACAGGAGGGGGCTGAGCACGCAACCTTGTGGGCTACCTGTGTTGAGGATCAGCTTACTGGAGCTGCTGTTGCCTACCTTCATCACCTGGGGGAGGCCCGTCAGGAAGTCCAGGAACCAGTTACACAGGGCGGGGTTCAGACCCAGGGCCCCAAGCTTAATTATGAGCTTGGAGAGGACTATGGTGTTGAAGGCTGAGCTGTAGTCAATGAACAACATTCTTACATACAGTAGGTATTCCTCTTGTCCAGATGGGATAGGGCAGTGTGCAGTGATCCATGGATGATTGCATTATCCTTTGATCTATTGGGGCGGTATGCAAATTGCAGTTGGTCTAGGTTGCTGTGTAAGGTGGAGGTCATATGATCCTTAACTAGCCTCTCAAAGCACTTCATGATGACAGAAGTGGGTGCTACAGGGGCAATAGTCATTTAGCCTACATTTACACATATCTGAGAGGAACAGGGCCCTTATTAAGTTAGCAACCTGCAGCCACAACTCTCTGTTGTTAAGATGCACACACAGGCCCACAAATCACAAATAACCATATTTTTTAAAACAAACTATTGATCTCAGGAAATAATGAACTAAACAATCCCACTTTATTCATTAACAACAGAGGGGCAGTGGCACAGAGAAAAGACAATTAACAGACGATCCTGGGAGCATGCTGGCTGCACATATACACACGCGCACACACACACACACACACACACACACACACACACACACACACACACACAACCAACTCAAATTACCCTCTTGACCAATGGCAAGGCTTTGTTAATTAGCCCAAGGGAGATATTAACAAAGACTTCTCTCCCTCCTCCCTGCCTCCTGCCTTTATGTAAATACCTTCAACACCATTTAAAAAATTCCCCACACTCATAAACCTGGCTGGATAGAGAGTTGCTCCCTGGCCTGTTTATGGAGATCCTCTCGGCTCGGCTCTCGCTTGAGTCCCAGAGACACTTCTCCATCCTCATAAAGAAGGGCCCTTCACTGACTAGTGGTAAAAACAGTCATCATAACTTCACGCCAACTTGTGGCACTTTTAGCCCCTCACCGCTTAACCCACTAGATGCTGATCTGAGGTCAGTTAAGTGTAAGGATGAACTGAGCCTAGATCTTTGCCTACAGGACATTTTGAAACTTCAGAGTGGTTCATGGCTTTTTTTCTCACTCTCTACCCTGGTGAGTACTATTACTCCAACTTCGGGAGTGTGGCCATCGTTAGCCTAGCCTATCCACAGGGATCTGTTCAGAATGCAGTACGCTGCCCATCGGTCCGGGTACCATTGTTGGGCCAAAGTCTTTTTAATCACTGCGATGAACACCTGATTGATTTACAAGCCTCCGCTTCCCCGCGTCCACTTCAGCCAATCATATTAACGAGATAAATAACCAGACCAATAAAAACGCTCAGGGGAATGGGCTAGAATGCTAACGACGGAGCATGAGGAGGTGGTGGGCGGGTGGGGCTTGGAACCTTTTAGAGGGGGGCTGTTTGAGTGACGTTATTGGCGGCGGTGATGTCATCTCGTTCATCTCGGAGCACTTCATTACGCTAATGGAATGGCTGGGAGTGCCTCTCCGTATGGATGGGAGCCAAGCACCTTTATGGAGGCTAAAGTGGTTCCATTTGGGAATGAATTTGCCAAGCCCACCGCCCCCACATCTGTACAGTCACCGCACTGCAGTGCACTAGCCACCAGCCACAGTGTGTGGTAAACAGCCTGGACTCTCTTACCCTGAGCCAATAGCACCAACAATGGCAACAACCAATCCCCTTTCAAACAAATAGGCTAGCACTAGTCAGTCTCGGTCTAAAGTAGGCAAAGCAGAATGAAGCAGGGATTCTGAGGGGAGGTTTTGTGTGTTTGAGTGGCAGGCAGAATCCACCGTGAGGCGTACTACTCTTTGCCTCTCTAATCGTTTTTTTTTTGTTTAAAAATGGGAACTTAATTGGAGGTGTGCTATAGATTGTTAATGGGTTCTTGTATTCGCTTTATAATGAGTTTTTGTCATCTCAGATAGAATCTCTAGCTAGAATGATTGGTTTCTGTGCAGTCATACCTATTGTGGAGTTAAGGGTTGCTTCTTCTGATTGGCAATTGCAACATCAGAAGTGTCCCGTAATCATATCAATCATATAAAACCATGTTATCTCTCTCTCTTTCTCTCTCTCTCTCACTCTCTCACTCTCTCCTACTCCCTCTTTCACTCTCCACCTAACGCCCACATTTTGCCTCAGCATGTGTTGCTTTACAAGAGCGATTCCACTGATTCCATTCCTCCTTTTTATTGTCCAACTCTCTCCGTCCGACTGCCTTCTTCCTTCCTACCGCCCTCTTCAGCCTCGTTTTTCTGTCCACTTGTCCCACTATTGTCAATGGTGCTTGACCTGTAAGTCTGTAAGGCTACCATCCATGACCGCTCTACCAATGGGCCAAGAGTCCTAGAAATATATGCCCAGGCTACCTCAATGTTTAGCGAGGAAAGATCCTCTGGCATTAAAGCGAAAACACATAATCTTCGTGGAGAGTTATACCTCTAAATCCCGTCTCCCTAATGTATTATTCAAAGGATTCCATGGCTCAAGTAGAAGAAAATCTAAACTCAACAAATAACAAACATTTTCTCGTACCAACTTCAACATATGCTCGCCATCCTATTAAGAAGTGTAAATTAGGTTTTCCACGAGCAAGGCGCGACAGTCTCCACATACCAGACACCTGTTCAGAGTGCAAAAGTACACTCGGCCAAGCTGTTCGCCCTGCATATCAATTCATTCACTACTAACGGCGCCTAGTCAAGGTCGCTGCCCGCGAGGGGTGTTCGGTGTGAATAAAAATCGTTTTTATTTATTATTTATGACAGTTGCTAATTTGATGTCTTCATAGCAAGGCTCCCATTATGTCAGAGGAATAGTGATTTCTGCTCACGGAATAGTATGGAAACGTGCTCTCTTGATGTGATGTATTTTTTCTTACGTCCCAAATGGCACCCTATTCCGTATGCAGTGCACCACATTTTGGCCAGAGCCATATGGGCCCTGGCCTATCCTGCACTAATGTAGGCAATAGGGTGCCATTTGGGTATTATGTGTAGAAAGGCTGTTAATGACTGGGAGTGGTGCTGCAGTCAAATGCATCTCATCAAACACTGGCTAAAATGAGTGTCACACTTTAGCACAAATATCTCTCTTTTATATTATAGCGATGACTGATGATGAATATAGTGATTGACTGTAATGTTATTGTGACGAACATGGGTTTACCATAGCCACCGTTGTAAAAAATAAATAGCCTATACTGTAACTCCGACACAGAAGATACCTTTTATCAAGAGCGTATAGCATACCCACCATCGTATAGCAAGGCAGTTGTTAGTGGTTGAATCAAAATTGTCTGATAACAATGAAACAGAATTAGAAAGAGGTTTGTAAACATTCCGCTAGCTCGGGGAGGACTTGGACTGGACTGGCCTTGTCCTGGGATATGCAATAGGAAAATAGTCTATCTAGGTATTGAGTTTGGATACCGCTCCCATTCTCACATATAATAAGACTGCACATGGAGTCACTCAGGAATCTCAAGCTCATAAACCATTTTGGCAGCTCTTTTTGTCTCCATGTGCTTCCAGCCAATGGTATCATCGCATCCAGCATAAAGTAGGCAGGCAGAGAGTTTATTCTTCACAGTTTTCTGTACTTTGGGGCTTTTGTATTTTTCCAATGTAGCCTATAGGCCTGCTGGTACAGTATGGATCATTTTCTTGTGGCATTTCAGTCCTAGCAGAAATATGAATATACATCAAATAACATACACTGTAACAGTCATGTCTCAAGTCACAACCACTGAGACAATCATCCCCCGCCTGTTCAAACAAATGGGAAAACAATGAGTATTAGATCTTTGACTAGGACAACAGAGAGTGATTGAGAGTCACACTCACAGCAGCAACATATCAGTACGTGGCTGCCGTGAACGTCCGCGTTCCAAATAGGGCTCTGGTCAAAAGTAGTGCGCAATAGGGAATAGGGTGCCATTTTGGATCTGGCCATGAATGTCTCGGTCCATTAGTCACGTAGGGTGTAAATAATGCAACGTGATACACTCCCTCTAGATTGGATTTCTCCTACTGCCATAAACAAACATTTGCACTTCTGCTTGGTGTGAAACTGCAACTAACTTATCTTATGCTTTTTTTCAACCTTCACCTTTCGTACACCGTCGTTGTGTGAAGGGCGCAGCCATTTGACGATGGTGCAATCGACGAAATGTATGATTGAAATTTTTATTTTTTTTGCATTGATGCGAAAGGCGTTCCCCTACTTTGTATTTTTTATATTTGTTATGATAGAGGATCATAAAGATAAAGATGGAGTTTTCTCAGAGACCATTAGTTCTACGATACTGTTGCATGAATGACACAATGCCAATTCGTTGTGCATTACTAACTAGGCATGGTGCTGTACCCCTGTTCCTGTCACTCATGACACACACGCACGCACGCACGCACACACACACACACAGTGTTTTCTCATGAGGGTGATAGGCAGAGCTCAGTGGCAGGACATCTGTCTTCACCTCCTCCTTTCTCCCCAAGTTCACTTTCACACAAGACCATTTCCCAGGCAAAGCCCTCTGGCCACTTGCCTCCTCTTTCCTTACTCCCTCGTTCCTCTCTCATTTCCCCTCATCCTCTTCTCTCACGCCTGTCTCTCTCCCCCTACGCTCTTCCCTCATTCTTTCTCTTCTCCCCTCAATCTCTCGTTTCTCCCCTCACTCTCTGGCTTCACCAGTGCCATTTCTTCACCAATATCTTTCACAGCCAGCAAGCCCTGTTCCTCTACACACCCAACTGTAACATAGGCCTTTTTTATTACTGAGCTCTACTGTTATTTTCTCAAGGTACCCTCTCAGTATGTTGCTGGTCATGGTCATGTCTGATATTGATATGCAAAGTGGTGGGTCACGTTCTACAATAGTGTGTTGTATTTATTCTGTTGACGTATTTACAGTGTGTACGAGTTCTCTATGTACATGTCCTGATGTGTATATATATGTGTATAGTACCTGTTAGATATTGGAGGCATCCTGGGATGTGCTTTTGTATGTTATTGTTGTAAGAGCGAGTTAGCTAGCCTGCTCTAATTCAATGGTCACCAAACTTTTCTGAGTTAAGATCACTTTTTGAGTCCAAATGCAAGCCGAGATCTTTTTTTAAATTATTTTTTATTTATTTCACCTTTATTTAACCAGGTAGGCTAGTTGAGAACAAGTTCTCATTTGCAACTGCGACCTGGCCAAGATAAAGCATAGCAGTGTGAGCAGACAACAAAGAGTTACACATGGAGTAAACAATTAACAAGTCAATAACACAGTAGAAACCAAAGGGGGAGTCTATATACAATGTGTGCAAAAGGCATGAGGAGGTAGGCAAATAATTACAATTTTGCAGATTAACACTGGAGTGATGAATGATCAGATGGTCATGTACAGGTAGAGATATTGGTGTGCAAAAGAGCAGAAAAGTAAATAAATAAAAACAGTATGGGGATGAGGTAGGTGAAAAAGGGTGGGCTATTTACCAATAGACTATGTACAGCTGCAGCGATCGGTTAGCTGCTCAGATAGCTGATGTTTGAAGTTGGTGAGGGAGATAAAAGTCTCCAACTTCAGCGATTTTTGCAATTCGTTCCAGTCACAGGCAGCAGAGTACTGGAATGAAAGGCGGCCAAATGAGGTGTTGGCTTTAGGGATGATCAGTGAGATACACCTGCTGGAGCGCGTGCTACGGATGGGTGTTGCCATCGTGACCAGTGAGCTGAGATAAGGCGGAGCTTTACCTAGCATGGACTTGTAGATGACCTGGAGCCAGTGGGTCTGGCGACGAATATGTAGCGAGGGCCAGCCGACTAGAGCATACAAGTCGCAGTGGTGGGTGGTATAAGGTGCTTTAGTGACAAAACGGATGGCACTGTGATAGACTGCATCCAGTTTGCTGAGTAGAGTGTTGGAAGCCATTTTGTAGATGACATCGCCGAAGTCGAGGATCGGTAGGATAGTCAGTTTTACTAGGGTAAGCTTGGCGGTGTGAGTGAAGGAGGCTTTGTTGCGGAATAGAAAGCCGACTCTTGATTTGATTTTCGATTGGAGATGTTTGATATGAGTCTGGAAGGAGAGTTTGCAGTCTAGCCAGACACCTAGGTACTTATAGACGTCCACATATTCTAGGTCGGAACCATCCAGGGTGGTGATGCTAGTCGGGCATGCGGGTGCAGGCAGCGACCGGTTGAAAAGCATGCATTTGGTTTTACTAGCGTTTAAGAGCAGTTGGAGGCCACGGAAGGAGTGTTGTATGGCATTGAAGCTTGTTTGGAGGTTAGATAGCACAGTGTTCAAAGACGGGCCGAAAGTATATAGAATGGTGTCGTCTGCGTAGAGGTGGATCAGGGAATCGCCCGCAGCAAGAGCAACATCATTGATATACACAGAGAAAAGAGTCGGTCCGAGAATTGAACCCTGTGGCACCCCCATAGAGACTGCCAGAGGACCAGACAGCATGCCCTCCGATTTGACGCACTGAACTCTGTCTGCAAAGTAATTGGTGAACCAGGCAAGGCAGTCATCCGAAAAACCGAGGCTCCTGAGTCTGCCGATAAGAATATGGTGATTGACAGAGTCGAAAGCCTTGGCAAGGTCGATGAAGACGGCTGTACAGTACTGTCTTTTATCGATGGCGGTTATGATATCGTTGAGTACCTTGAGTGTGGCTGAGGTGCACCCATGACCGGCTCGGAAACCAGATTGCACAGCGGAGAAGGTGCGGTGGGATTCGAGATGGTCAGTGACCTGTTTGTTGACTTGGCTTTCGAAGACCTTAGATAGGCAGGGCAGGATGGATATAGGTCTGTAACAGTTTGGGTCCAGGGTGTCTCCCCCTTTGAAGAGGGGGATGACTGCGGCAGCTTTCCAATCCTTGGGGATCTCAGACGATATGAAAGAGAGGTTGAACAGGCTGGTAATAGGGGTTGCGACAATGGTGGCAGATAGTTTCAGAAATAGAGGGTCCAGATTGTCAAGCCCAGCTGATTTGTACGGGTCCAGGTTTTGCAGCTCTTTCAGAACATCTGCTATCTGGATTTTGTTAAAGGAGAACCTGGAGAGGCTTGGGCGAGGAGCTGCGGGGGGGGCGGAGCTGTTGGCCGAGGTTGAAGTAGCCAGGCGGAAGGCATGGCCAGCCGTTGAGAAATGCTTATTGAAGTTTTCGATAATCATGGATTTATCAGTGGTGACCGTGTTATCTAGCCTCAGTGCAGTGGGCAGCTGGGAGGAGGTGCTCTTGTTCTCCATGGACTTCACGGTGTCCCAGAACTTTTTGGAGTTGGAGCTACAGGATGCAAACTTCTGCCTGAAGAAGCTGGCCTTAGCTTTCCTGACTGACTGCGTGTATTGGTCCCGGACTTCCCTGAACAGTTGCATATCACGGGGACTATTCGATGCTATTGCAGTCCGCCACAGGATGTTTTTGTGCTGGTCGAGGGCAGTCAGGTCTGGGGTGAACCATCTGCCACATTCTTTTTTTTTAAACATGACCTAAAAAATGTAAGCCTTTGCAACATTAACCAATTACAAACTGTTTTGTAGCAATAAGGTTTGTGCAGTAGGCCATAGGCCCAATACATTATCACTGCATAATGGCTATGTTCGAATTGCCCTGCCAGTGCCGTTCTTCTCAGACCATTTTTTTTATTCTATATAGTTAAAAAAATATATATAATAGGTATGTGATCACACAGGTCATAGATCATTTGTTATATTACTGGTGAGCATAATCATTCCTTTTTTTTTACTGGACGATGGCTAGTCTGAGGCCATGATGGCCAATCTGAGGGGAGAGAGAGAAGGGAGGGAGGGAGCATCGGTGAGGATGCCTCTCACCCGACTCACCGTCCCTCCGCTCTCCCTCCGTCCGGTCCGCTGACTAAAGGGGACACAGTCTTCCAGCTGATGGTGAAACAATTATTGCAATATTTCTGCCTCATGGACCAATTCATCTTGTTACTCCTATGACAAGAGAAAGTAAAATATTCCTCGATATTGAAAAAGACACAAGCCCCTAATAATAACAACGCAAGCTTATTGGAACACTTTGCTATACTCATTTATTACAGCTGCAGTGGGAGAATGCGCATTTTATGGCTTATAAAAGTGTTGAACAAAGTGTTGACAGTGCTGAATAACAACTTAATCATGAACTTACTCATAAAAATAGCAGCTCTTTGCTGTATTCGTTGAGTCTCTCTCTAGATCATGGTTTTAAAAATCTCACAGTCTCAACTTTTGGTGTGCGTTTGAGGTTTCTTTTGACATCCTATGGACAGGTGTGCCTTTCCAAATCATGTCCAATCAATTGAATTTACCACAGGTGGACACCAATCAAGTCGTAGCAACATTTCAAGGACAATCAATGGAAACAGGATGCACCTGAGCTCAATTTCGAGTCTCATAGCAAAGGGTCTGAATACTTATGTAAGTAAGGTATTTTTATAAATATCTTTGTCATTATGGGGTGTTGTGTGCATTCAGAAAGTATTCAGACCTCTTCCCTTTTTCCATATTTTGTTACGTTGCAGCCTTATTCTAAAATGGATAAAACAAAAATAATCCTCATCAATCTACACACAATACCCCATAATGACAAAGTGAATACAAGGTTTGTAAATGTTTTTGCTAATAAAAAAAATTATGTATTTACATAAGTATTCAGACCCTTTGCTATGAGACTCGAAATTTAGCTCCGGTGCATCCTGTTTCCATTGACCATCCTTGATGTTTCCACAACTTGGAGTCCACCTGTGGTAAATTCAATTGATTGGACATGATTTGGAAAGGCACACATCTGTCTATATAATGTCCCACAGTTGACAGTGCATGTCAGAGCGAAAACCAAGCCATGAGGTCGAAGGAATTGTCCGTAGAGCTTCGAGACAGGATTGTGTAGAGGCACAGATCTAGGGAAGGGTACCAAAAAATTTGCAGCATTGAAGGTCCCCAAGAACACAGTGGCTTCCATCATTCTTAAATGCAAGAAGTTTGGAACTACCAAGACTCTTCCTAGAGCTGGCCGCCCAGACATACTGAGCAATCGAGGGAGAAGGGCCTTGATCAGGGAGGTGACCAAGAACACGTTCCTCTGTGGAGATGGCCAGATTGAAGCCACTCCTCAGTAAAAGGCACATGACAGCCCACTTCGAGTTTGCCAAAAGGCACCTAAAGACTCTCAGTCCACTGATTCTCTGGTTTGATGAAACCAAGATTGAACTCTTCGGCCTCAATGCCAAGCGTCACGTCTGGAGGAAACCTGGAACCATCCCTACGGTGAAGCATGGTGGTGGCAGGATCATGCTGTGGGGATGTTTTTCAGCAGCAGGGACTGGGAGACTAGTCAGGATCGAGGGAAAGATGAATGGAGCAAAGTACAGAAAGATCCTTGATGAAAACCTGCTTCAGATCGCTCAGGACCTCAGACTTGGGCAAAGGTTCACTTTCCAACAGAACAATGACCCTAAGCACACAGCGAAGACAACGCAGGAGTGGCTTCAGGACAACCAGGGCCCAGACTTGAACCCGATCGAACATCTATGGAGAGACCTGAAAATAGCTGTGCAGCAATGCTCCCTATCCAACTTGACAGAGCTTGAGAGGATCTGCTGAGAAGAATGGGAGAAACCTTGCAAATACAGGTGTGCCAAGCTTGTAGCATCATACCCAAGAAGACTCAAGGCTGTAATCACTGCCTGTTTTTGCTTTGTCATTATGGGGTATTGTGTGTAGATTGATGAGGGGGGAAAATCAATTTAACCCATTTTAGAATAAGGTTGTAACGTAACAAAATGTGAAAAAGTCAAGGGGTCTGAATCCTTTCCGAATGCACTGTATAAAAGAGGGTTTATCAAACCCTCAGCAGATTTTGGCTTGCGGCAGCTCCAGGCTGCAGTAACATGCACTAGCTGTGGGGTTGTAGGACCTGACCGCTTGGACTGACTGCAATAAGGCCTCGTCTGCAGTTTTCCTCAGCAGATGAAAGAGCCAGAGCGGTTTACAGGCGGTGGCATGGAGCGCTGAGGGACTATTTGTCACCACACTACACCCGCAGTAGGAGTAGATGCTCCTCGCTCAGGAGCCCCGTCGAGGCACAGCTGTATCTCTCTGACACCAGAAGGGGTTCTGAGTGGATGACATTCTCTATCGCTTTTTTTCCGCTGTCTCTCTCGCCCTCCTTCTTTGCTCTCTCTCTTTTGCTGTCTTCCTTTTGCGGTCGCTTTTATATCTGTCTCTGTCTCTCTCTCTCTTGCTCTACCTCTCTCTGTGTGTGTGTGTGTGTGTGTGTGTGTGTGTGTGTGTGTGTGTGTGTGTGTGTGTGTGTGTGTGTGTGTGTGTGTGTGTGTGTGTGTGTGTGTGTGTGTGTGTGTGTGTGTGTGTGTGTGTGTGTGTGTGTGTGTGTGTGTGTGTGTGTGTGTGTGTGTGTGTGTGTGTGTGTGTGTTGCGTGTGCTTACATTCCTGTGTGTATCCATGTGAGTGTGTGTGTGTGTTTGTAGGATGGCTCATTGACATGTAGATACAGTATCTAACAATATATAGCATATCCATGTGCGTATCAAGTATGCACACATTATACCACTATGGAAGATCATTGGAAATTCCCAGGCAGATGTCCTTCGACTGTTAATGTTAATGTGAAATATTGATAGGCTTCACAAGATGACTTTTTACCTTCTTTCTGTCTCTCAGCATTAACCATATTCATACCATTCTCTCGTTACAACCTTCATGTCTATGATAGGACGCCATTAGGACATTAGGTGTCCATTCCAAATGGCATCCTATTCCCTATATAGTGCACAACTTTTGTTAAGTAGTGCACTGTGTAGGGTCAGGGTGTCATTTTGGATGCACCCTAGGAAGGGATGGGACTTGGGAGGGAAGCCATTATATGTAGGCCCCTAATTGAAACAATAATGAGGATATTAACAGCTTTGAAAATAGCCCCGGATACATCATGGAAGATGAGCTCTCTGTCCGACAATGTTGCTTCACTGCTGTGAGAAATGAGGCCATATTGCTTTTGGTCATGGCAATTGGCTTAGGCCTAATTAAAAAAGAAATGAGCACAGGGTGATGTGCTGTTTGAGAAAATCCCCACAGCGACAAAATACCAACAGTTGCTAATAAACATCTTCCTTGTGTAGACCTCTTTAGCCACTTCTGGCCTAGTTGCCAGATCTGTTGTATTGCCATACAGGTAGAGCAGAAACAGATCTGTTGTATTGCCATACAGGTAGAGCAGAAACAAATCTGTTGTATTGCCATACAGGTAGAGCAGAAACAGATCTGTTGTATTGCCATACAGGTAGAGCAGAAACAGATCTGTTGTATTGCCATACAGGTAGAGCAGAAACAGATCTGTTGTATTGCCATACAGGTAGAGCAGAAACAGATCTGTTGTATTGCCATACAGGTAGAGCAGAAACAGATCTGTTTTATTGCCATACAGGTAGAGCAGAAACAGATCTGTTTTATTGCCATACAGGTAGAGCAGAAACAGATCGGTTGTATTGCCATACAGGTAGAGCAGAAACAGATCTGTTGTATTGCCATACAGGTAGAGCAGAAACAGATCTGTTGTATTGCCATACAGGTAGAGCAGAAACAGATCTGTTGTATTGCCATACAGGTAGAGCAGAAACAGATCTGTTGTATTGCCATACAGGTAGAGCAGAAACATATCTGTTGTATTGCCATACAGGTAGAGCAGAAACAGATCTGTTGTATTGCCATACAGGTAGAGCAGAAACAGATCTGGTAACGTATAGCCTATCTCTTTCTCTCACGGCTACATTTGTCATGTTTTAGGCCTATGTGATTTACCGTGCCGCTGTTATTTTCTCAAGCTACTCTCAGTCTGTTGCTGCTGGTCATGTTTAAATTACTTCACCACTCCCCTGTGTGTGTGTGTGTGTGTGTGTGTGTGTGTGTGTGTGTGTGTGTGTGTGTGTGTGTGTGTGTGTGTGTGTGTGTGTGTGTGTGTGTGTGTGTGTGTGTGTGTGTGTGTGTGTGTGTGTGTGTGTGTGTGTGTGTGTGTGTGTGTGTGTGCCTGTGAGGCTGCCTGGGTGTATTTGGCTTGAATGAGAGTGTACTGTTATTGATCACACACAAAGGCTGAGGTGCAGAAACAAGCAACACAGCGGGGTGGGTCTCACGTGTGTGAGTGAGAGACAAAGCGATAACTAGAAAGAAAGACACCCACACACAGATTCGGGGTTCAGTGGATAAGTTGGATGGCAAAATAGGGTTTGTTTTAGAAATGTCACAATGCAAGCCCCCTCTCTCTCTCCCTTCCCTCTCTCTTGCACCTTCTCTCTCTCACTCTCACTCACTCACACCTCCCCCCCCCCTCTCAATTCAATTCAATTTATTGGCATGGCAAACATATGTTTACATTGCAAAAGCAAGTAAACATATTAAATGCAATAGGCTTCAATTCAGTGGCTTCTCTTCCTCACTCACTCACACAGACACACACACACTTCTCTCAATTAAATTTCAATTTAAGGGCTCTATTGGTATGGGAAACATATGTTGACATTGCCAAAGCAAGTGAAATAGATAATAAACAAAAGTGAAGTAAACAATAACATTTACAGTAAACGTTACACTCACAAAAGTTCCAAAATAATATTATATTATATATATATATATTATATATTATGACTATATGTAGTGTTGTAATGATGTGCAAACAGTTAAAGTAGACAATGGAAAATAAATAAATATAGGTTGTATTTACAATGGGGTTTGTTCTTCACTGGTTGCCCTTTTCTTGTGGCAACTGGTCACAAATCTTGCTGCTGTGATGGCACACTGTGGTATTTCACCCAGTCGATATGGGAATTGATCAAATTTGGATTTGTTTTCCAATTCTTTGTGGGTTTGTGTAATCTGAGGGAAATATGTGCCTCTAATATGGTCATACATTTGGCACGAGGTTAGGAAGTGCAGCTTAGTTTCCACCTCATTTTGTTGGCAGTGTGCACATAGCCTGTCTTCTCTTGAGAGCCAGGTCTGTCTACGGCAGCCTTTGTCAATAGCTAGGCTATTCTCACTGAGTCTGTACAAAGTCAAATATTTCCTTAATTTTGGGTAAGTGACAGTGGTTAGGTATTCTGCCACTATGTGCACTCTGTTTAGGGCCAAATAGCATTCTAGTTTTTTTTGTAAATTCTTTCTAATGTGTCAAGTAATTCTCTTTTTGTTTTCTTATGATTTGGTTGGATCTAATTGTGTTGCTGTCGTAGGGCTTGTGTTTATGAACAGAGCCCCAGGACCAGCTTGCTTAGGGGGCTCTTCTCCAGGTTCATTTCTCTGTAGGTGATGGCTTTGTTATGGGAGGTTTGGGAATCGCTTCCTTTTAGGTGGTTGCACTATTTAACGTCTCTTTTCTCTCCCTCTGACACCTTCCTGCCAGAGTGTCTTAGGCAGGAGTCTGGCCCCACCTCCTAGTGGCCTCTTTATGAGGTAGAAAGAGAGCTAGCTGCATGTGGACCTGCCTGGCGCCCAACTGTGAGGCCCTTTTAATTTGAGTCCTGGTGTTCTGCCTCCCCCACTAACCACACATCCCACCTCACACACACACCTCCTTACCTAAGCTTTACACACACACACACACACACACACACACACACACACACACACACACACACACACACACACACACACACACACACACACACACACACACACACACACAATCACAGAAGAGCTCATGCACATGAAAACTCTTGAAAAACATATAGGCTGGGTTTCTGTACAGCACTTTGAGATATCAGCTGATGTACGAAGGGCTATATAAATAAATTTGATTTGATTTGATTTGATACACACACACACAATCACAGAAAAGCTCATGCACATGAAAACTATTGAAAAACATATACACACACACACAACCAAACACAGTCACGCATGGGCGGGATGAAGTCATTCACCCATAACCGGCAACACACACACACACACACACACACTGTCCTCCAGTCAGTCAGACAGTATTAAAGCAAAGTTTTCCAGGCAGACTCCCATGGCTCCCTCCCTCCTGTCCAGCCCCATAGTAAGGGGAATGGGAAACAGATGTGGTGAGCAGTATGAGGTCTCAGCCCCTGTCCCTTCCCATCCACGGGGCCTGGGTGTGGGGGCAACATCTGCCCCTACATGGGTCAGGAGCAGGGCAGCATGCCAACACACACACAGGCATGCACAAACACATGCACAAATGTACACATGCATGCACACACACATACACATACACACATACATTGACTATCCAGCCACCCAGTGTAGTATCATCTCTGGGAACTAACCAAAGACATAGACAAAACAATCCTGGACAGTTTCGCTATCTCCACACATATCACATCACCTTTACAACACAGGCTAAGCCGTTTCTGAAGCAAAATGTAGACTTGGATTTATTGTCGATCTTTCTTGTTCTTGTAGAAAGAAAAATATTGACGCACTGGTATTGCCTTATGTTCCCAAAATGTTGGTTTAATCAGGCAATGTTGCGTCCCCAACTGGACATTCGTCGTTCGTTTTCTTATCATCTTCTCAACCTTTTCGTCTCATGCTTTCTGCGATCAGACCTCATTCCCTCAACACCTGCAGCTTTAAGCTTGTTTAAAAGCGACCTGCTGTATCAATCGATGGAGAACAATGGCGGGGGGCAGGGGGTGTTATTATGTTGGATGTTCTGGAATGTTCTCGTGAACTTCCCTAATCCTCCTCGAAGCGTGCCACCCGGTCCAACTAGAGCTGAGTCCCCAGGCCTTGGGCACATGAGCCCACACAACCTCGGGGCTTAACCCTATCAGTCCCAAGACCCCAGTAAAAATCATCTTTTGATTTCTCTGACTTTCATTTACCTGCATGTCCAGCCCTTATATTTAGCCTCACAATTAAGTCTTTAACCATTTTATTTTCAGGACAACCAGAGCTACAAGTAGAACACAAAACAATTTCACATAATACTTGATTTCATGAGTTTTATTGACAAATGTCAATCAAACAAATATTTTCCGCCAAAGCAAAAAAACGGA
Organism: Oncorhynchus kisutch; assembly: GCF_002021735.2. Classification (NCBI taxonomy): domain Eukaryota; kingdom Metazoa; phylum Chordata; class Actinopteri; order Salmoniformes; family Salmonidae; genus Oncorhynchus; species Oncorhynchus kisutch. Next base: position 40,618,901 of record NC_034187.2, read on the forward strand.
CAAAAATGAATTTATCTGAATGCTGTAAGTACAGAAATTGTTTGCTCAATGTGAAATAAATATCCAAATAGTTACTGACAACTGTTTGGAGTTTGTGACAGCAACTATGTGTGCTTATTACAGTATTATATACACTATGTACTGGGATTTCCTATGATCTTCTATATTTAAGAACCCCTCACCTTTTAACGACTCTTGTTTAGCTTGTGAGCATCATAGAGAAAAACATGTTACATGTGCGTGCTAATGAAAGTCTTCGTGAGAGTCTTCTCATAGATAGCTGGAGTTTGTAGCTCAAACCATTCAGACTCCACATTTTGTAAAAAAGAAGACCCGGGCCCCATCAGGATCTGCCCTTGTCCCACAAACACCACTCTAGCTCAGCCCCTGTTCATCACGTAGATACTAACCAGACTAATGGTTGGTATCTACAGATGCAGAAGAAATACGGTACAACCCAGATGTCAGGGGGTAGGAGTGGCTTGCTAGTAAGTGAGGTCAAGGTCAGATTATTTATCCTTCCCGAAAACACCTCTCATCTTTTGTGACAAGAGATGCGTCCTCTCCTTCAGTTTCGACCTAAGCGTGTAACTGCATTGACAGTAATTGATTTACAAGTCATTTTGCGTACCGAACAACCCCAGACAATATCAGTGGCCTAATCCAACTGCGCTCTGCTTCGGCAATTTTATTTTACCTATATTTTACTAGGCGGGTCAGTTAAGAATAAGTTCTTATTTTCAATGACGGCCTAGGAACAGTGGGTTAACTGCCTTGTTCAGGGGCAGAACGACATATTTTGTCAGCTCGGGGATTCGATCTTGCAACCTTTCGGTTACTAGTCCAACGCTCTAACCACTAGGCTATGCTGCCGCTTCGGCAAGTAGGGGGCCTATTCCTGATCTTGCACGTCTGCGCAGCACCTTTTGAATTCAAATGCTTGTGACATGGCTTGCGCAATTTTTAGGCTTCAAAGTGGAACTGACAGCATTTTAGCAACATGAAATCTCATGGCATCTGTTCATATACAGCCCCAGGAAGAATATGAGACTTTAAAAAAAAAATCTGACAAGGGAGCACTTAGATATGGTAATTTTCAAGTTTTCATAACTTCTTAGAATGGTTGGGAATTACATATATTAATGCATTTGTGAAAACGTCTTTCAAGCTGTCAGGCATTCCCTTGACAGCAAGAGCCTCTCGGTGGATGCTGCAGTGTACCCAAGTGGCGTCGGGAGCAACTGCTTGCACACGCGTTACCACTCCACTATGTCTCCCTGTCATGGCTTTTGCACCATCAGTACAGATACCAACACATCCTGACCACGAAAGTCCATTTGATGTCACAAAGCTGTCCAGTACTTTATAAATATCCTCCTCCTGTTGTCCAGGTTTTCAGTGGTTTGCAGAAGAGGATGTCTTCCTTAAATGACCCCCCATAAACGTAACGGACATGTACCAGGAGCTGTGCCAGGCCCGCCACGTCTGTTGACTCATCTGGCTGTAACGCATATAATTCACTGGCTTGTATGCGAAGCAGTAATTTTTTCAAAACATCTCCTGCCATATCGCTGATGCATTGTGAAACAGTGTTGTTTGATTAAAGCATTGTCTGTATGTGTTTTTTGGCCTTTTCCCCCAGCATTGTCCCAGCCATATCCTCCAGAATAGTATGGGCCTTGCCTGTCCTAGCCAGTCGGTAGCTCACCATATAAGACACTTCTAGCTCCTTCTTATTAATGGTATCTGTTGCTTTTATACATGTCTTACTACTCGAAAGTCGTATTAATTATCGCTCAAAATACTTTTGCACATATAACACACTGTGGCTGAGGAAAGGCACTACTCCCAATATAAGTGAACCCCAAATCAATGTAGTTCTCGTCATATTTGTGCCTCTTCAATGGTCCAACGTCCCTGTATGTTGTTCGGTGCTTTCCCAGGTAAGGGGGCAGTAGCTCTTAGGCTGCATCAGATTCACAACTGTCAGTGACCATGCTAGCTGAGCTAACAACAAATGTTGAATTACTGATGCTAGCATTGGATGTGCTCGTGGAAGCAGAACAACAGCTACATACTGTACGGATCGTTAGTGGAATTCCCGCGAGAGAGTAACGGTTAATGTGATTGGATGTTAATTATTTGACTAGGCTACCTATATTTGACATTGTGTTGTTATTTCGCTGAACATTAGATGGTTTAATTGTATTTTTGGCAGCGAAACGAGGCTATTCAGGCGAGAGAGAAAAAACTCACCCAAATGTATAGCCCCGTTGGAAAATATAAATGGACTGTTTAAAATGTGAAGAGAAAAATGTTTATCACATTTTTATTTGGCATACCCCCGACGGCATTGTGGTACCCCAGTTTGGGAATACCTGATCTATTGCATCTTAGTCTATGCCGCTCTGTTATTGCTCATCCATATATTTATATTTATATATTCTTATTCCATTCCTTTAATTAGTTTTGTGTGTATTAGGTGTCTGTTGTGGCCTTTCTAGGGAGTTTTTCCTAGCCACCGTGCTTCTACACCTGCATTGCTTGCTGTTTGGGGTTTTAGGCTGGGTTTCTGTACAGCACTTTGAGATATCAGCTGATGTACGAAGGGCTATATAAATAAATTTGATTTGATTTGATTTGATTTGATTTGATTTGTTGTGGAATTGTTAGATATCACTTGTTAGATACTGCTGCACTGTCGGGAAATAGAAGCACAAGCATTTCGCTACACTCGCAATAACATCTGCTAACCATGTGTATGGATGTGACCAACAAAATTTGATTTGATTTGATTAAACCCTCTGAAACTTTTTCAGATAGTTGCCCGTCAGAATTCCACTGATAAACTTCCTGCCAATGCATGCTCGTCCCAACCCACGTTTTGACAACTGAATGGGAACTTCCCTGTCCACCCATTTGATCGATGGCAAATATGCTAAACAAAAATATAAACGCAACATGTAACAATTTCAACCCAAATTTTTTTTTTGAGTTACAGCTCATATAAGGAAATCATTAAATTGTATATTCCCGAGCGTTGCCAGATTGTCTGTTCATAAATTCAGAGTGGTTCGGAGTGCACACTGGACACTGTGGCTGAGGTGTAGGGTTGATCCTGCTAGCTTGCAGACACAAATGGGGGAACAACTCACTGACATGTTTTACTCACCATAGCAGAGCAGGTTAGGCTATCTTGCTAATGTTAGGATCCATGTTTTTAGTTTGCAACATTTCATTTATTTTTTACCTTTTTTTAACTAGGCTAGTCAGTTAATAACAAATTCTTATTTTCAATGATGGCCTAGGAACAGTGGAATAACTGCCTGTTCAGGGGCAGAACGACAGGGATTACTAGTTACTAGTCCAACTCTCTAACCACTAGGCTACCCTGCCGTTATGACTGGCTTGTGATCCTTGCCTCGCTAGTTTGATTGTGTTGACAGCCTTATTTACATTTGTCCATGTTTGTCCAAAATATTGAGTCATTGAAACTGAAACCCGAATGGAGACAGTTAACAATGTAACAGGCCAGCTGTGATTTACAACCTGATAGCAATATTTTTGGGACTACCAATAAATATATTGGTGAATTATATGAATCATGCATTGAACTGCATCCAGCTATTCTGCCAACAATGCCTTAGTGTATGTCATGGTATGTCGAGTCAAATATATCTGATTTTTAAAACCTCTTTTAAAGTTGGTTTTGTAGAATAAACTTGGAATCTGATATTCTGGACTGATAGTGATGATTGTTTGTTTTACTGGAATAAAAGTAAGATACCGGAGACACAACTCTCATCTGGCTATAGCCTACCTGCTTACATTAGATTTCATTTAGATTGTTCAGGTTCACCATCAGTAATAGTTTAGGTCGTTTTGCTTTATTTTATACTGTCAGTGTAAATGGTCATTTCTTTTGGTTTAAGTTGATCATTTCATAACAAGGACAGCAATTCACTGTGAGTGAAGCAACACTGCATGGACGAAACGGGAGGAGAAGCTCACTCCATAAAAACTTCAAAATGGTCAAAACCATTCCATTTTGTGTCGGGGTGATATCCAAAATTGTGCTATATATATTCATTGGCTATCATTTTTTACGATAAATATTCATACACTACTAGATCAAACACTTTCAGTTCAAACACTTTTAATCTTGAAAAATGGCAAGTGGGTGATCGTGATTTCAGATCAAAAGTGTGGGGAGAAAAAAAGCATACATTGCCCCCCGCCCCAATACACAGGAGGCTGCTAAGGGGAGGACGGCTCATACTGCAATAATGGCTGGAACGGAGCATATGGAATGGCATCAAACACATGGAAACTATGTGTTTGATATATTTAATACAATTCCACTTATTCTGCTCCAGCCATTACCACAAGCCCGTCCTCCCCAATTAAGGTGCCACCAACCTCCTGTGCCCTAATAGGGTAGTGGGATGGTAGATTCCCACTAGTCTCCTTTATGGCTCAGTTCAGGTGACTACATACACCATAGACATATTCATCATTCACAGAGAAGTCCCAATGGGCACAGATCAGACGTCTATTCCACGTTGGTTTAATTTAATTTAAATTAAAACAATGTTGATTCAACCAGTGTGTGCGCAGTGTGGTCAGCTCAGACGGGCCCCGCTCGAGTACCATCAACAGCTGATTTGAACTTAGAATGGAAAATGAATGTTTATGCAACAAATGTTAGTGCATAGAACTGTATTGCATTGCACCAAATGTCAGAGTGAGAGAGAAAATGGACGCAGCTGCTGAGCACTGAAATCACAGAGGGGGATGGAAGCTCACAGTCAGACTGGTGGGGCTCTGGGAGCTCTGTCTGCCCTGCAGCTCCAGAGAGGTAGAGAGAGGAGAGAGAACAGGAAATAGAGAAAGAAAGAGGCACATGGGCAGGAGGGGTAGACTGAATACAAACCTCAGCTGCTTACCAGGCAGCCGCCCCCAAATCTCCTCATACCAGAGAGGAGAGCAAAAAGATGTCACAGTTTTACTTCAGATTCTGATGTTTATCCACGTTTCTCCAAATCTTACATTTCAAAGTGTTTTTGACATACTGGGTTGCTCCTCCTGCTCTGCATCATTCCGAATTGTTAAATGAAGGGTTCAAGTTTTTGGACAGGGTTAAAACATTACATTTAGGCATTCATTTCAAAATATTACCTTAAGGGTAAAAGGTGAAGCTTACCCAAAATACAGAAACTACCAAGTGATTCTATACATTGAATCTGGTTGTTATGCGGAGCGACATAGTGGAAGGCAAGAGCAGACTCAGATGAGGAAACAGGGATGAATGAACCAAAATATGTATTGTTACACAGAGAGATATGGAATGCAGATCCGGGGAAGCTCGGATGAGTTGCAGAGAAAACAGATGTGGAGACTGAGGTTGAAGTTAGCTGAGTAGAACAGTGTAAACAGGTCCTGAGGGGAATCCAAGGTAGTGGTGGTGAGTAAAATCCAGAGCAAGGTAGTTGGGTGGTGAGATGTGAGACAGGAGCCAGAGAGGTAACTGCAATGAGAGGATTAATGGTGTCAGGCAGGGAATCAGGCACAACAGAGTAACAGGCTCTTGAACGATCATAAATGGCTAGCATCATGAACTGACTGAGCAGAGATTACAATCTGGCAGAGTGGGAGTGGCAGGACTGAGTATTTGTAGAGGTCTTGATTATGGAACGAGTTGCAGCTGGTAGGGATCTGCTCTCACTCCAGCACACCTGTCTCCAACCACACAGAGAGGGAGAGGGATAGAGAGAGTGTACAGGGGGAGTATCTGCAGGTCAAGAAGACACCGGATGAACACCAGAGGGCATAGCATGAGCAGATGTGACACTAGTTCAGGCGAGTTTGCCCTCTCCCCCTCTGTAGTGCTGTACTGAAACAGCTTCAAACAGGCCACGTGACGTTGCTGGATGTAGACCTCGCTCTAGTCCTTTGCCAGTGGACAAATTTGTTGTTTATTGAAAACATTTGAGATTATTAAATTAGTTGCCACTTTATGTAATAGGTTTTGGCCCATGTACATTATATTGATAATGACTTGGAGTCAAGCAGACAGGCCTGGATGAGATCTTTAAGGATCAGGGCCCTCCGCAAGGCTCACAAAATAATTTTAGTCCCAAGCCACCCCCTGTACCAGCACGTTGAACTACTCCCCTCTTGGCACAGGTATAGGGTACCCCTCAGCAGGAAAAACTGAATTAGACAATAATTTGTGCCAGGTGTGATATCCCTCCTAAATAGCTTGGGTTAATGTTCCTATCGACTCAGTAAGGCCAGCAGGCTTTAAAAAATGTTTTATTGGTATGTAACTGTTATGAAAGTTGTATTGTCAATTTTGTTTTGTATTTCAAACGCCACTTTAAACGTGTACATGACACTGCAACAAAATTTCCCCATGGGGACAATAAAGTCAGTTAGTATTAATAATGACAGTCCTGATTTGATTCTGACAGAGTTTATTCATAGCTGTTTGTGTGATTTAGTCATTCAATCGCAATACATTATTTTAGCATTATTTTATGTAGTCGGCTGCCATAGTAGCGGAGATGGGTAACAACTGTGCATGTGTGCTACGTAGAAACTACACGTCATACCCTTATTCACAGATGCACATTTTCTTAGGTGAAGACAGCATTACACATTAGGCATACAAAGTAAACAACAACCTACAAACATGCATGACAACGCAATACTTGCGAATGATGAAAAAAACTACTGGAGGGGCACCGATGGTGTCTTCGAACCTGTGACGCTGGTATAAATGATTCGGGAGACAGGCGCAGGAATGCTTAACCTGTCTGGGAACCCCTTTCCGCTAGCGGAACCCCTCGCCAACAGCCAATGAAATTGCAGGGCTCCAAATACAAATCAACAGAAATCTCATAAATCAAATTTCTCAAACATACAAGTATTAGGCACCATTTTAAAGATAAAATTATTGTTCATCCAGCCACAATGTCTGATTTAAAAAATGCTTTACAGTGAAAGCTCCGCAAACGATTATGTTAGGTCACCACCAAGTCACAGAAAAACCCAGCCATTTTTCCAGTCAAAGAGAGGAGTCACAAAATGCACAAATAGAAATAAAATAAATCACTAACCTTAGATGATCTTCATCAGATGACACTCATAGGACTTCATGTTACACAATACATGTATGTTTGGTTCGGTAAGTTCATATTTATACCCAAAAATCTCATTTTACATTGGCGTGTTACGTTCAGTAGTTCCAAAACATGCAGTGATTTTGCAGAGAGCCACATGAATTTACATTATTATTATAAATATTGATGAAAATACATGTGTTATACATGGAAATATAGATAAAGTTCTCCTTAATGTCAGATTTCAAAATAACTTTACGGAAAAAGCAGAATCTGAGTACTGCGCTCAGAGCCCAAAACAGCCAAAATAAATATCCACCATGTTGCGCAGTCAACATTAGTCAGAAAAAGCATTATAAATATTCACTTACCTTTGATGAGCTTCATCAGAATGCACTCCCAGGAATCCCAGTTCGACAATAAATGTTTGATTTGTTCCATAAAGTCCAAATAGCTTCTTTTGTTAGAGCGTTTGGTAAACAATTCCAAACGCGCGTTCAGGTCCAGCAGAACGTCGGACGAAAAGTTCAAAAAGTTATATTACAGGTCGTAGAAACTTGTCAAACTAAGTATAGAATCAATCTTTAGGATGTTTTTATCATAAATGTAAAATACTGTTCCAACCGGAGAATTTCATTGTCTGTAGAAAAGCAATGGAACAAGAGCTACCTCATGTGAAATGCGTGACTGAGAACGAGGCTGCTGCCAGACCCCTTAGTCAAACAGCTCTCATCCGGCCCCCCTTCACAGTAGAAGCCTGAAACAACGTTCTAAAGGTGGTTGACATCTAGTGGAAGCCTTAGGAAGTGCAAAATGGCCCATATCCCCTATTCAATAGGGGCTGAGTTGAAAAACTACAAACCTTTTCCTGCCATATGAGTTCTGTTATACTCACAGACATCATTCAAACAGTTTTAGAAACTTCAGTGTTTTCTATCCAATACTAATAATAATATGCATATATTAGCATCTGGGACTGAGTAGGAGGCAGTTTACTCTGGGCACGCTATTCATCCAAAAGTGAAAATGCTGCCCCCTATCCCAAATAAGTTTTAATAGGTTTTTTTATTAAAAACTTGTTAAGGATTGGCGTTCCGTCAACGGGACAGTTGTAAATCATGCAGCGCGTTATATCAAGATCGGAGATATTAGAGAAACAACGAATGTCGGTACATGTAAGTATCTTATAATCTTTTCAATCAGGGACAGCTGTCTATCGTTGTTTTTGATTGGAAATCATACTTCGGCAGCCTTTTTTCTTTTCTCATTTGTGGGTTGTTGTCTTTGTTAGTGGCATGTATAGCCTTACAGAGCTTCATTTCAAGTCAAGTTTATAATGACAGCCTACAATACACCTACCTGGATCACATCAGCTTCAATTACTTTATTGGTCCTGTCATCCATGTAGCTGTATGAACAAATTAATTAATTAATTAATGATTGATTTGCATCTCAAGTTGAGAATCCATTCTTTGGCTGAAAGATAATTGAGAAATGTTGTAAATTTTCTTCCCTTTTTTTCACCAATGATTTGCAAAACTTCTTAAAATCTTTATTATGATAATAATTATAATGACCTATAAAGTATTCACCTGTCACGTTCTGACCTTAGTTTCTTTGTGATGTCTTTAGTATGTCTTTAGTATGGTCAGGGCGTGAGTTGGGCAGTTTATGTTCTTTTTTCTATGATTTGGTATTTCTGTGTTATAGTTCTCAATCAGAGGCAGCTGTCAATCGTTGTCCCTGATTGAGAACCATACTTAGGCAGCCTGTTTTCACTCTTGAGTTGTGGGTGATTATTATTTTTGTTTAGTGTGTTTTGCACCTGACGGAGTTGTTGTTTCGGTTGTGCTTTATGTTTCTTTGTTTGATCCTGTCCAGTTTAAATCAATAATATGAACAAGTACTACTTTGGTCCTCACCTTCTTCCACCGACGACCGTTACAGAATCATCCACCAAAAAAGGACCAAGCAGCGTGGTGACGAGAGGCAGTGATACCTGCAGAACTGGACTTAGGAGGAGACATTAGACGGAAGGGACCCTGGGCACAGGCTGGGGAATATCGCCGCCCCAAGGCAGAGCTGGAGGCAGCGAAAGCCGAGAGGTGGCATTATGAGGAGCTAGCACGGCAGCACAACAGGGACGAGAGGCACCCCCAAAAATGTATTGGGGGGGGACACACAGGGAATGTGGCTAAGTCAGGTAGGAAACCTGAGCCAACTCCCTGTGCTTTCCGTGGAGAGAGGTCGACCGGGCAGGCATCGTGTTATGCCGTGAGGCACACGGTGTCCCCGGTGCGCAGGCATAGCCCGGTGCGTTACATCGCAGCGCCTCGTATCGGTCGGGCTAGAGTGGGCATCGAGCCAGGTGCCATGAAGCCGGCTCAGCGCATCTGGTCTCCAGTGCGTCTCCTCGACCCGGGGTACATGGCACCAGCCCTGCGCACGGTGTCCACGGTTCTCCTGCACAGCCCAATGCGGTCTGTTCCACCTCGCCGCACTGACCTGGCTACGGGGAGTATCCAGCCCCGGTAAGGTTGTGCAGGCTCGGTGCTGGAGACCTCCAGTGCGCCTCCACGGTCTGGTCTATCCCGGTGCCGCCTCCACGCACCAGGCCTCCGGGGGCAGCCCCACGCACCAGGCTGTCTCTCCGTCTCCTTCCTCCAGGTGCTCCCTCCTGTCCAGCGCTGCCAGAGTCTCCCTCCTGTCCTGAGCTGCCAGAGTCTCCCTCCTGTCCTGAGCTGCCAGAGTCTCTCCCTCCTGTCCTGAGCTGCCAGAGTGTCTCCCTCCTGTCCTGAGCTGCCAGAGTGTCTCCCTCCTGTCCTGAGCTGCCAGAGTGTCTCCCTCCTGTCCTGAGTTGCCAGAGTGTCTCCCTCCTGTCCTGAGCTGCCAGAGTGTCTCCCTCCTGTCCTGAGCTGCCAGAGTGTCTCCCTCCTGTCCTGAGCTGCCAGAGTGTCTCCCTCCTGTCCTGAGCTGCCAGAGTGTCTCCCTCCTGTCCTGAGCTGCCAGAGTCTCCCTCCTGTCCTGAGCTGCCGGAATCTCCTGTCCATTCGGGACCCGTTGCTAGCGTCCCCAGTTCGAGGTCGGCGGCGAGGGTTGCCGCTCTAAAGGCGACACTGAGGCGGGGAAAAAAGCGGGCAAATACTATGGTGGGGTCCACGTCCCAGTTTCTACAGACGCCCACCCAGACCCTCCCCTATAGGTTCAGGTTTTGCGTCCGGAGTCCGCACCTTTGGGGGGGGGGGGGGGGGTACGTTCTGACCTTAGTTCCTTTGTGATGTCTTTGTTTTAGTGTGGTCAGGGCGTGAGTTGGGTGGGCAGTCTATGTTATTTTTTCTATGATTTGGTATTTCTGTGTTTGGCCTGGTATGGTTCTCAATCAGAGGCAGCTGTCAATCGTTGTCCCTGATTGAGAACCATACTTAGGCAGCCTGTTTTCACCCTTGAGTTGTGGGTGATTATTCTTTTTGTTTAGTGTGTTTTGCACCTGACGGAGCAGTTTCGGTTGTGCTTTTTGTTTCTTTGTTTGATCTTGTTCAGTTTCAATAAATAATATGAACAAGTACCACTCTGCGCTTTGGTCCTCACCTTCTTCCACCGACGACCGCTACATCATCCCCCTTTGCATTTTCCTACTTTGTTGCCTTACAACCTGGAATTTTTGGGGGTTTGTATCATCTGATTTACACAACATGCCTACTACTTTGAAGATTCAAAATAAGACAAATAAAACAGAACTTGAGCTAACATAACTTAACCCGCTCCCCCCCAAAGTCAATACTTTGTAGAGACACCTTTTGCAGCAATTACAGCTGAAAGTCTTTTGGGGTATGTCTCTATAAGCTTGGCACATCTAGTCACTGGGATTTTTGCAAAACTGCTCCAGCTCCTTCAAGTTGGATGGGTTCCGCTGGTGTACAGCAATCTTTAAGTCACACCATAGATTCTCAATTGGATTGAGGTCTGGGCTTTGACTAGGCCATTCCAAGACATTTAAACGTTTTCCCTTAAACCACTCAAGTGTTGCTTTAGCAGTATGCTTAGGGTCATTGTCCTGTTGGAAGTGACCTCCGTTCTAGTCTTAAATCTCTGGAGACTGAAACAGGCTTCCCTCAAGAATTTCCCTCTATTTAGCACCATCCATCATTCCTTCAATTCTGACCAGTTTCCCAGCCCTGCCGATGAAAAACATCCCCACTGCATGATGCTGCCACCCCCATGCTTCACTGTAGGGATGTTATTCTCGGGGTGATGAGGTGTTGGTTTTTCGGCAGACATAGCATTTTCCATGATGGCCAAAAAGCTCAATTTTAGTCTCATCTGACCAGAGTACCTTCTTCCATATGTTTGGGGAGTCTCCCGCATTCCTTTTGGCGACCACCAAACATGTTTGCTTATTATTTTCTTCAAGCAATGGCTTTTTTTCTGGGCACTCTTCCGTAAAGCCCAGTTCTGTAAAATGTACGGTTTAAAATGGTCCTATGGACAGATACTCAAATCTCCGCTGTGGAGTTTTGCAGCTCCTTCAGGGTTATTGTTGGTCTCTTTGTTGCCTCTCTGATTAATGCCCTCACCTGGTCTGTGAGTTTTGGTGGGCGGCCCTTTCTTTGCAGGTTTGTTGTGGTGCCATATTATTTCCATTTTTTACTCATGGATGTAATGGTGCTCCGTGGGATGTTCCCAATGATAACCCAACCCTGATCTGTACTTCTCCACAACTTTATCCCTGACCTGTTTGGAGGGCTCCTTGGTCTTCACGGTGGTGCCCCTTGCTTAGTGGTGTTGCAGACTCTGGGGCCTTTCAGAACAGGTGAATATATACTGAGACCATCTGACATTTAGATTGCACACAGGTGGACTTTATTTAACTAATTATGTGACTTCTGAAGGTAATTGGTTGCACCACATCTTATTTAGGGTCTTCATAGCAAAGGGGATGAATACATATGCACGCACCACTTTTCCATTTTTCATTTTGTAGTAATGTTTTTCATTTCACTTCACCAATTTGGACTATTTTGTGTATGTCCATTACATGAAACCCAAATAAAAATCCATTTAAATTAGAGGTTGTAATGCAACAAAATAGGAAAAACGCCAAAGGGGAAGAATACTTTTGCAAGGCACCGTATGTTGTATATTTAGTGGAATAGCCAGGACTATCAGCACAATTGTGGACTGCCTTCCCAGCATTTCCATCCCGGACCATAGTGAACATTTTGTTTTCTGCTTCAGTCTTTAATCCTGATGTATTAACAGTAGGAAGTAAGAGGACTGTAGTGCGAAGAATGTTGATCGTGCAGGGAACTGTATATTGCATTGTTCAGCCCAGTCCTTTATGTTAGTGAAAGTGGCACCAGTGAACAGCTCTGAAGAAGTTGCAACTTGAGCTCGTGAATGTTGGGGGGTTATGTAGTGGTTTGTGGTCCTCGTCATCATCAGGGGAGCTAAAACTGGTGTCCAGCTGGGAAGGTGAAGACTGGGGATGTTGTGTAGGAAAAGGTGAAGGAGGCTGCTGTTGCTGAGATCTATTTCCCTGATCCTCCTTCGAAAGACAATACACAAAATGATCGAAGCGTTCTAAAATGAAAGAAAAATGACATACTGAATAACACTTTGATATATGGAATCATAGAAAATAATATACAGTGCCTTGCGAAAGTATTCGGCCCCCTTGAACTTTGCGACCTTTTGCCACATTTCAGGCTTCAAACATAAAGATATAAAACTGTATTTTTTTGTGAAGAATCAACAACAAGTGGGACACAATCATGAAGTGGAACGACATTTATTGGATATTTCAAACTTTTTTAACAAACCAAAAACTGAAAAATTGGGCGTGCAAAATTATTCAGCCCCCTTAAGTTAATACTTTGTAGCGCCACCTTTTGCTGCGATTACAGCTGTAAGTCGCTTGGGGTATGTCTCTATCAGTTTTGCACATCGAGAGACTGACATTTTTTCCCATTCCTCCTTGCAAAACAGCTCGAGCTCAGTGGATGGAGAGCATTTGTGAACAGCAGTTTTCTGTTCTTTCCACAGATTCTCGATTGGATTCAGGTCTGGACTTTGACTTGGCCATTCTAACACCTGGATATGTTTATTTTTGAACCATTCCATTGTAGATTTTGCTTTATGTTTTGGATCATTGTCTTGTTGGAAGACAAATCTCCGTCCCAGTCTCAGGTCTTTTGCAGACTCCATCAGGTTTTCTTCCAGAATGGTCCTGTATTTGGCTCCATCCACCTTCCCATCAATTTTAACCATCTTCCCTGTCCCTGCTGAAGAAAAGCAGGCCCAAACCATGATGCTGCCACCACCATGTTTGACAGTGGGGATGGTGTGTTCAGGGTGATGAGCTGTGTTGCTTTTACGCCAAACATAACGTTTTGCATTGTTGCCAAAAAGTTCAATTTTGGTTTCATCTGACCAGAGCACCTTCTTCCACATGTTTGGTGTGTCTCCCAGGTGGCTTGTGGCAAACTTTAAACGACACTTTTTATGGATATCTTTAACAAATGGCTTTCTTCTTGCCACTCTTCCATAAAGGCCAGATTTGTGCAATATACGACTGATTGTTGTCCTATGGACAGAGTCTCCCACCTCAGCTGTAGATCTCTGCAGTTCATCCAGAGTGATCATGGGCCTCTTGGCTGCATCTCTGATCAGTCTTCTCCTTGTATGAGCTGAAAGTTTAGAGGGACGGCCAGGTCTTTGTAGATTTGCAGTGGTCTGATACTCCTTCCATTTCAATATTATCACTTGCACAGTACTCCTTGGGATGTTTAAAGCTTGGGAAATCTTTTTGTATCCAAATCCGGCTTTAAACTTCTTCACAACAGTATCTCGGACCTGCCTGGTGTGTTCCTTGTTCTTCATGATGCTCTCTGCGCTTTTAACGGACCTCTGAGACTATCACAGTGCAGGTGCATTTATACGGAGACTTGATTACACACAGGTGGATTGTAGTTATCATCATTAGTCATTTAGGTCAACATTGGATCATTCAGAGATCCTCACTGAACTTCTGGAGAGAGTTTGCTGCACTGAAAGTAAAGGGGCTGAATAATTTTGCACGCCCAATTTTTCAGTTTTTGATTTGTTAAAAAGGTTTGAAATATCCAATAAATGTCATTCCACTTCATGATTGTGTCCCTCTTGTTGTTGATTCTTCACAAAAAAATACAGTTTTATATCTTTATGTTTGAAGCCTGAAATGTGGCAAAAGGTCACAAAGTTCAAGGGGGCCGAATACTTTCGCAAGGCACTGTACATTCTGGATTACTTACCGAAGACTCAGGGACCCTTTCTGGTTCATCTGGAGGTCTGGACACAGCTGCAAAGCCCATGGACTCAGGAGATCGACCATATTATTAAACATTAAAAAGAGCTTTACTCTTACCCATTTAAATTAAAAGATCAATGTGAAATTATTACACATAGATGCTGAATGTACTCTCAAAGCATGTTGTCAAATGAATGCACAATAGATATTCAATTACTCTAGGTGGTTCTAGGAGACAGGCAGTTCACAGGTTGAAACGTGGTCATACTAATTAACCATGGCAAGCCAACACATCAGACATTGGGAAAAGGTGTGAAAATATCCATTATTTACATGGGTGCCAGATGAGCTTGCTGTTGTTTGGTCCTTTGAAGACCAATCAATTGAGGCCAGAACCTGTGATTCAGATAGGGAAATGTACCTCAGTTACTTGTGACACAATGGAAGTTCATGATACATACACTATGAATTGTGAAAGGGGGAGGAAGTTGATCTAGTATTGGATATATGCCTATGTGTTATTGTGTTGTGTATTGACAAATAAAAACTTCCATCCTAACACACAAGTCATGTTATACAATTTTTTTAACATCTAATACATTTTCATGGCGCTAAAATTAATTATAGGGGGAGAGTTTACAAATAGGCTACACAATCGACCAGACAATGGCCAATCATATACCCTAGGTGGTCCCAGGGGCCAGGTTTTTTTATTTATTTATTTATTTATTATTTTTTATTTAACTTGTTTAACTTATTTCAATCATTGTTATACAGCAGTTCAAAGCCTGAAATGTTGTCATGCTAATTAACCATGTCTAGCCAACACATCAGTCATGGGGAATTAGGATTATGAAGAATAGCGAGCAGAATTCCGCAACACTTTTTTGTTTTATTCTATTCTGCAATGTAAGGTGACACTATTGTCTCTTCAACCCCCTTGTCATAAATGCATAGGGAAGATACGTTATCCTGTACATCACCGAGGCCTACAGTATATGCAAGGATTTTGGACACTGGCCAGCTGGGTAGTAGACTGCAATTCTTACTAGCCCGTGTCCAAAATTTGTGCCATGCAATATTTGAAAAGAGAACATTTCCCTGGTAGGCTAGTTTGGCAGTTTTTCTATTAGCCCAGTCTGAAAAGTACAAGCCACAGGCTAGCGGGCTAGTTTAATTTCTATCCCTGCCTATTTCTACAGTTGAAGTCGGAAGTTTACATACAGTTACATACGTGGCCAAAAGTTTTGAGAATGACACAAATATTGATTCTCACAAAGTTTGCTGCTTCAGTGTCTTTAGATATTTTTGTCAGATATTACTATGGAATACTGAAGTACAATTACAAGCATTTCATAAGTGTCAAAGGCTTTTATTGACAATTACATGAAGTTGATGTAAAGAGTCAATATTTGCAGTGTTGACCCTTCTTTTTCAAGACCTCTGCAATCCGCCCTGGCATGCTGTCAGTTAACTTCTGGGCCACATCCTGACTGATGACAGCCCATTCTTGCATAATCAATGCTTGGAGTTTGTCAGAATTTGTGGGTTTTTGTTTGTCACATTTCACGGATTTCGCGGATTTCTTAATCATGAATTCACTGGCAGCGGAGCAGAGCGAGGCCAGCAAACGTCACGAGTCACTTGACCCGTTTTTGCAGCTGTTTCAGTACAGCACTACAGGGGGAGAGGGCAAACTCTGCTGGACTAGTTTGGGAATTTCTGTATTTTGGGTAAACTTCTCCTTTAAGGTTTTGGATAGGGTAAAATAAAATTGTGTCTACCTCTGCAAACCTGCTGTGTATATTGTATTTTCAACCAGCAACTATCAGGATATAAACTGATCAAATGTTCTCACACTTTTACAGTGTTAGTTTACTCAGCTGTTGTACAATATGACATAATATGACGTAAATTTAAATGTTACCCCTTTTTCTCCCCAATTTCGTGGTATTCAATTGTTAGTAGTTACTATCTTGTCTCATCTCTACAACTCCCATATGGGCTCGTGAGAGACGAAGGTCAAAAGCCATGCGTCCCCCGAAACACAACCCAACCAAGCCGCACTGCTTCTTAACACAGCACGTATTCAACCCGGAAGCCAGGGGCACCAATGTGTCGGAGGAAACACCATGCACCTGGCGACCTGGTAAGCGTGCACTGCGCCCGGCCCGCCACAGGAGTCGCTAGTGCGCGATGAGACAAGGATATCCCTACCAGCCAAACCCTCCCTAACCTGGACGACGCTAGGCCAATTGTGCGTCGCCCCACGGACCTCCCAGGCGCTGCCGGCTGCGACAGAGCCTGGGCGCGAACCTACAGTCTCTGGTGGCACAGCTAGCACTTCGAAGCAGTGAGGAAAACTGAATGTTGACTGTACTTGGCCTTTAAGTTAAGGGTTAAAACATTAAGTTTCCCAAATGGCTAAGTTAAGACTTGGGATAAGGTTACAGAACCAAAAAAACGGAAAATAACAACATTTTTCAAGGAACAGAACCGGGGTCGAAAGTGATCCATACTGTATCGGAACAGAACCGTTATTTTAAAAGCATGGGAACTGGTTAATAACGTTATTTTACGTTCCAGGCCTTTTTTTCTGTGTGTGTTTAAGCTACCTGCACCTCCCCCTCCAGAAACATAGGCTACTGTGCTGACGTTAAAAAGCGTGATTCAGAAGATAGGGAGATATTTTTTATTTGCTCGAGAAGAATGGATTAACATGTGTGTTTTTAATTTGGGTGCCGCTCTGCACACACAAGCTTGTTAGCTAACGTTAGCTAGCTCAAGCTTCTTAGCTCAAAGGACATTCAATGTTGCTCCATAGCAGCCGCTTCTCCTAGGTATAATTCTGTGGACCTAATTCAGATAATGCATGTCATAACAAGACAAAATTTCCCCACGGGGACAATAAAGTCAGTTAGTATTAATAATGACTGTCCTGATTTGATTCTGACAGAGTTTTCATAGCTGTTTGTGTGATTTTTTTTAAAGTTAAGGGTTAAAGTTTTTGGGTTAAAACATTAAGTTTCTCAAATGGCTAAGTTAAGGCTTGGGATAAGGTTAAAACCAGGGGTTGGAGCAGAACCAAAAACCGGAAAATAACAACATTTTTCAAGGAACAGAACCTGGGGTCGAAAGTGATCCATACTGTAGTCCCATCTTGCACCATAGGCTACAATTATCTGTCGATCACGCATGTAAACAACTAGCTTGCCTGCTCTATCCGCACTGATTGGTGTATTAATTTAATGAGCTAAATGTGAAAAAGTGTTGATTTCACAGGTTAAAAAAGGAACAGAAAGGAGCAATATAAACCAGTACCTTTTTTGTTGTTGTTAGAACCGGTTCAGAATTGTATTTTGCTGCTCGGAAAAGTGGACCAGAACTAAAAAAAATAGTGGTTCTGTTCAGAATGAAACAATTGGAAAATAATTTAGGTTCCAACCTCTGGTAAAAATAAATATTTAAAAATCATCGAGTGAATACCACTGGGATTGAATTTGCGACTTTTGGATCCATAGTCATGGGATTACACTTATCTGCCACCCCCATCCATAAAGCCACAGCAAAACCCAAGCCTACTTGATGGTAATAGCTTTCACCGTTGCCCCTAGTGGCTGATTTTGAAGGAATTTCCAGGACAATTTCGAAGTCAATCTTGAGCGATCTGGCTGGGGAAGAGAGGGGAGAGAGGTGGAGAGAGCTAGCCTCACAGCCACCACATCTTCCCACCTCTTCACCTCCTCACCTAGTCCCTGTCTGCTAAGAACCACTCAATCACAGGAGGCTGCTGAGGGGAGAACGGCTCATAGTAATGGCTGGAACGGCGCAAATGGAATGGCATCAAACACCTGGAAACCATGTGTTTGATGTATTTGATACATTCCGCTCCAGCCATTACCACGAGCCCGTCCTCCCCAATTAAGGTGCCACCAAACTCCTGTGCGCCCAATCCCAGGGATTTGATATGAAGGACAGAAACAGAAGGACACATTTTCTCTCCACCTCTTTTTACCATCGAGCTGATTTGTCAAATGACACTCCCCTTGAAATCCCCCCAGATTGTGGATGCATACCAAATGGCACCCCATTCCTTCTATAGTGCACTACTTATGACCAGAGCCCTGTCTGTGGGCCTTGGTCATAAGTAGTGCATTATAAAAGGAAAAGGGTGCCAATCGGGACGCAGGCTGTGTGGGAGTTACCATGGCACTCCGTATCAACTGCCCATCTCCCTCAAAGCACTGCCAAGCCAACTCCCGCTTTCCTTCTCTTTTCTTCCTTTCTTTTCTTATATATAGGTATTGTTTAAAAAAAAAAATTGTCTGCCTAGAGAGGGGGAGAAAGTAAAAGTTTTCCTGAAGGACATTTGCACAAAGAGCTTTAACACCCCATCACCCCCCCGCCCGTCGCTAAACACACTCTTTTTACCTCTTTAAATATTGAGAATCATTTCAAATTTCTCCTTCACCCCCCTTTGATGCTGCATGCCTCCAAACACTTTTGTGACGGGTCTGCATCCCAAATGGCACCCTAATCCATTTATAGTGCACTGTTGTGCACTTCTTTCGACCAGAGCCCTATGGGGCCTGGTTAAATATAGTGCACCATAAAGGGAATAGGGTGCCATTTGGGACGTAACATATAAGTGGACCATGGCTGAAATATACATGAACCTCAGTTGTTGCGCCGTAGCCTTGTCTTATTACCCAGGATCCCTTGTGTCTGTGCCAGGGGACAGCCTCCCCCGCTCCCCATTGTGTCACTCAGGCTGCCACCACCCCCTCCTCCATGTCAGCTGGAAAATGTCTCCACTAATAGAGAGTCCCTCTCTGGGCCTGGCCTCTGGCCCTTCAGCCCCCTACTAGCCTCCACACACATGCCACAGCTGCAGAGAGAGAGAGAGAGTCCACCTCGCAAACTACGCCACAACAACATAGTACTCTCTCCTCACCCTCCTCTGCTTTAGTTTTTATGTAATTGTATTGCTCAAATGCCTGTGTTTCTTTTTCTGTTTTTGTGCTGCTATAAAAGATTTGGGTTAGCTGGTAGGTGGGGAGAGCCTGTATGGTGGGCTGTATGGTATTTTTTTTTAAGAAAATACCATTATGAGTTCAAGAGTCAGAGATATAGGCCTACAGCATGAATATAGAACATTTTCTCAGAGTGTGTTGCTGAGTGCATACGGTTGTTGGAGAATATGTAAATTGTTGCTAACATGGGCCAAAGCATTGGACTTTCCCTCTTTGTAATTTAAAGAGCGGTCTGGTTCTGATCAGTGTCAGAAATGCTCTTGCGCACATTAGCACACACATGCATGCAGGGTTGGTAGGTTACTTTCTAAATGTAATCCGTTACAGTTACTAGTTACCTGTCCAGAATTGTAATCACTAACGTAACTTTTGGATTGCCCAAACTCAGTAATGTAGTCTGATTACATTCAGTTACTTTTAGATTATTTTCCCCTTAAGAGGCATTGGAAGAAGACACAATGTATGTTACCAATTGAACGACATCTATTAAAGGCTAAATCAATGTTAAAGTTTCCATAGCTGGCCCTATTAATGTAACATTTTACTTTATGGGTTGGTTATGTAGGCTTCTTCTAACCCATCACTTTCTACTACATATAATAATACGATTAAATGATGACGATTAAAGTCTATCAGGATTCCAGTCATTCCAATAAATGTTATACCCCTTGATCTTCAAGAAATATGGAAGTATAGATCAGCCAAATTGTTTTACCTGAGCATAACCCCAAAACTAAGGATTTATAGGCCAGCCCTTCTCTGTTGATTGATTTTCTTGTCACGGAGGACTGATTGGGCTCATTGATTCGAGTTGAAAAATAAATGCTGTGCTCATGGAATGGCAGTCACCGAGCATTACGGAAAAGTGCTATTTACGGTGCCTTGCAAAAGTATTCACCCCCTTTGGCGTTTTTCCTATTTTGTTTCATTAAAACCTGTAATTTAAATAGATTTTTATTTGGATTTCATGTAATGGACCTACACAAAATAGTCCAAATTGGTGAAGTGAAATTAAAATAATGACTTGTTTCAAGAAATTCTAAAAATTCTAAACGGAAAAGTTTTGCGTGCATATTGTAACGGTTGTCGTATGAAGGAGAAGAGGAGGACCAATGCGCAGCGTGGTATGTGTCCATATTTATTCAAATGAACACGGAAATAACAAAAATATCAAAGAGAAACGACCGAAAACAGTTCTGGCTGGTGCAGACACACAACAGAAAACAATCACCCACGAAACACAATAGAAAACAGGCTCCCTAAATATGGTTCTCAATCAGGGACAACGATTGACAGCTGCCTCTGATTGAGAACCATACCAGGCCAAATACAGAAATAGCAAATCATAGAAAAACTAACCTAGACAACCCACCAACTCACGCCCTGACCATACTAAAACAAAGACATAACAAAATAACTAAGGTCAGAATGTGACACCCCTTTGCTATGAAGCCCCTAAATAAGATCTGGTGCAACCAATTACCTTCAGAAGTCATGTAATTATGTTAAATAAAGTCCACCTGTGTGCAATCTAAGTGTCACATGATTTGTCACATGATCTCAGTATGTACAGTTGAAGACGGAGGTTTACATACACCTTAGCCAAATACATTTAAACTCTGTTTTTCACAATTCCTGATATTTAATCCTAGTAAAAATTCCCTGTCTTAGGTCTGTTAGGATCACCACTTTATTTTAAGAATGTGAAATGTCAGAATAATAGTAGAGAGAATGATTTATTTCAGCTTTTATTTATTTTATCACATTCCCAGTGGATCAGAGGTTTACATACTTTCAATAAGTATTAGGTAGCATTGCCTTTAAATTGTTTAACTTGGGTCAAACGTTTCGGGTGGCCTTCCACAAGCTTCCCACAATAAGTTGGGTGAATTTTGGCCCATTCCTCCTGACAGAGCTGGTGTAACTGAGTCAGGTTTGTAGGCCTCCTTGCTCGCACACGCTTTTTCAGTTCTGCCCACAAATTTTCTATAGGATTGAGGTCAGGGACTTGTGACGGCCACTCCAATACCTTGACTTTGTTGTCCTTAAGCAATTTTGACACAACTTTGGAGGTATGCTTGGGATCATTGTCCATTTGGAAGACCCATTTGCGACCAAGCTTTAATGTCTTGAGATGTTGCTTCAATATATATCCACAGAATTTGCAGTTGCAAATTGTAGTCTGGCCTTTTTATGGCAGTTTTGGAGCAGTGGCTTCTTCCTTGCTGAGCGGCCTTTCAGGTTGACTGGTACTATATAAGTCCACAAAAGTCTTTCAAAAGTGTGCTCCTTTGAGCATGTGTCCATTAGGCCTATGGATTTGTATTTTTTACCAGCATGAATTACATCTATTCCATAGGCTGGGATCTGCACTTTGCAGCTGTTGCAAGAGTGCATTTTTCACTGGCTGTCCACTGGTTTCAAAGACAATGATTGATAGGCAGCTTAACATTCTTGAATTAAACCATTATTGGTTTCAAATACACATTTAGATTTGTGAACAGCCATCCACAACAACCACAATCCGTAAGGTGCAAATAGCTCAATGAGAGCATTAGTGTGATTCACATCAATGCTCAATATAGATATCATTAATAAGTGATATCCGTATTGCCGTAGACTATACCACCGCTGTCATCCTTACCTCAGAGTGTTTATTCAAGTTGGATTATCTTTGGATGCCGACAGCAGTCGTACCATTGGAAGACACAGCCTGGACTGTATCCTACAAAAGCCGATTCCTGCTCTTTTCCCGCAATCCATCAAACACATTTGGTGTGTCATCATAGTGGTCTCTGACTTGTGGTTAGACTCACTCAGATGGAACAAACTTAAACTTGTGCCTTTTTTTCAATGCTGATTTGAATGTCATTGAGAAGACAGAGAAGTGTCAAAGATTGTTTTAAAAGTAATCCTTCGAAGTAATCATCTAGTTTCTCAAAAGTACCTGTAATCTGATTACAATATTTTTGCTGGTAACGTAATGGATTACAGTTACTGTTTTTTGTTGTTCTGATCCCTCACATGTAATCCGTTACTCTCCAACCCTTGCATGCATGCACGGATGCACGCACACACACGCATACACACACACACATTCTATCGGTTGTTCATCCATACACTTCCTTTACCGGTCTCATGGGCTTTGGGGACAGATTTTACTACAGTGCTTTGCTCCCATTTTCCAGTTTTGCATCCTATTAAGCTTTTATGGTCCTCCGGCCCAGCTTGAGCCCTTAGAATTACTTTATAAAGTGCGAGAGACCGGCTAGGCCGTTAGGCCTCTGACACACACAAAGTTTCACACACACACACACACAGAGAGAGAACAAGGAGGGATATTATGGCTCCGTATTCTGCCTTTACATCTGTTGCCTCTAGTAGGCTATAACCTTGTCCAGTACTATTGGCCATCAATCAGTTGCACAAGCGTCTCCGGACTTTGGCAGGAGACGCTTCCTCCTTAGTCATTTTGTTCCATCGTCTTTGCAAAGCTGAATGCGTGGACTTGGATAGAATGGCAGCGAAGCAATTTTTCCTAGCTAGACTGGGAAACCGTTACTCTAGCCTCTGAAGGTTAATTAAAAGGGTTTTAGGCTATACTATACTGTATTCTCCCTTTGGCACCATCCACAACCTGTACCACAGGCAGCCTACTTACTGCATCATGTATTAAAAATGTATCAAACTAAAAGTTTATAAAAAGAGGGAAGAAAGAGAGATGAGGAATGAGCCCAAACCTTTAGAGAAACACACAGAACACAGAGTCCTATCAGCCTATCAGGCTACGGAGTTCTAGGTTTGCCAAACAGTTAACGCTTATCAGGCTTCTTTTTATGTGACTAGCCCTATTTGGGTTTTAACGAGCAGCTAGCAGAGAGGTGAGAACAGAAAGATTGAGGAGAAAGAAAAGGGGAAGAGAGGGAGTGAGAGAAGGCTTTTCAGAGCTTCTCTTCAGTCCTAATTGGGCTTGTGAGCGAGGTGCACGAGGGGTCCCACTTGAAACGGGAAGAACAGGCAGGTAGGCTTCCTCTCTCTCTCTTTCTTGTTTTCGTTCTCTCTCTCACTCTCAGGTGGAGTGCCTATCTCTTTCAGTGTCTAGTGGGAGGTCAATGTGTTCCCATGATATTTCTATATGTTCTGAATCACAAATCACTCCTGTCTACATCAAATACTGAAACTCTCCCTTCTGCCATGACAAAGGGAGGGATACCTGCACTGTGTGTGTGTGTGTGTGTGTGTGTGTGTGTGTGTGTGTGTGTGTGTGTGTGTGTGTGTGTGTGTGTGTGTGTGTGTGTGTGTGTGTGTGTGTGTGTGTGTGTGTGTGTGTGTGTGTGTGTGTGTGTGTGTGCGCGTGCGTGCGTGCGTGTGTGTGAGACTGTGTGTTGGCCTTTGGGAGTGCATACTTGCGTGTTAAAGAACAACTCTCCAAATGTCTTTTTGGCAAGTGAAACGTGAAACGTTCGTGAATCCTTGTACCATATCATTTGCCTACAACCAACCACCAGAGGCTGATTGTATCTGTCTGTGTGGGTTTCATTCCTTCCTGATTGAACTCCCTTAGAAAAGCTCTGCTCAGTGTCTCATGCGGCAGCAGGAGATTGGCAGTTTGCAGTGGCCTGATAAAGTTACAGTATCAATCAGAGGCTGTTTTGGGGGGAGGGGAGGGGGCGGGAGGGATGGGAGCATCTGGGGGTGGAAGGACACTTCAGGAAGGTTTTTTGACAACAAGTTTCCACTCTTTTCTGGTAGACAGCAAGGTGTGTGTGTGTGTGTGTGTGTGTGTGTGTGTGTGTGTGTGTGTGTGTGTGTGTGTGTGTGTGTGTGTGTGTGTGTGTGTGTGTGTGTGTGTGTGTGTGTGTGTGTGTGTGTGTGTGTGTGTGTGTGTGTGTGTGTGTGTGTGAGTGTGTAGCTCTACCATTTGCAGTAATAGCAGTCAGGCTCCAGTGTAATGTACTGTAGCTAGTCCCTGTTTTTTTGTGTCAGTGGGCTGTGTGTGTTTTATATTCTCTATCCCCTGTCTACCCCGACAACACAACACACACACACACACACACATCTTCCTCAGGGACAGTTTTATGGCTGTGCTCTATGGCCTCCTTGTCACTGGACCACAATGGGCCTTACATATATACAAGGAGGGTGAGAGATTGTGGTAGTGCTGTCGCTCCTCTGCTGACTCCCAGTAGAATCTGACAGAGACAGAGAGAGAGAGATAAACAGACATACAGGCAATGCGGGCTCACCTTATATTCACACACACACGCGCTCGGCTGCCTTGGGAACACCACTATGCCTCAGGTCACTGAGCATGCCCAGTTTGGAACAAAACCACGATAGATAAATAACCTTTAACAAAGGACAATTGGTATGCAAAAACATCACGCACATGTGCTTTACATTGCTGTACGCTACAGGTTCATCATGCTTTCGGTCATGGTGTTACATTTGTGCTAGAGAGCCAGCGCAGGAGAGAGAAGAGAGAGTGTGTGTGTGTGTGTGTGTGTGTGTGTGTGTGTGTGTGTGTGTGTGTGTGTGTGTGTGTGTGTGTGTGTGTGTGTGTGTGTGTGTGTGTGTGTGTGTGTGTGTGTGTGTGTGTGTGTGTGTGAGAGAGAGAGAGAAAGAGAGAGAGATAGGTGGAAAGAAATGCAAATTGAATTCAGTGGGCAGCATTGTGTTTGAAACATCTCATTAGCTTCGGCATCAGATTTAGCGTGGCCTGGTGAAATGTATTTCTGTATCACTCTCTTAGAGGGAGTCCTGCTGCCGTGACAACAATGCTCACTGTTTCTCCCCTCCCAGCCCATAACACCTACTGTATCTCTCTCTGTGTGTGTGTGTGTGTGTGTGTGTGTGTGTGTGTGTGTGTGTGTGTGTGTGTGTGTGTGTGTGTGTGTGTGTGTGTGTGTAGATGTGTGTGTGTGTGTGTGTGTGTGTGTGTGTGTGTGTGTGTGTGTGTGTGTGTGTGTGTGTGTGTGTGTGTGTGTGTGTGTGTGTGTGTGTGTGTGTGTGTGTGTGTGTGTGTGTGTGTGTACATGCATAGATCTCAGACAATGACCTAACACCTCGCCTCCCTCTCTATCTCCACAGTCAACTCAGGAGACGGCATCGACTACAGCCAGCAGAAGAGGGAGAACATCGGAGACCTGATCCAGGAGACCTTGGAGGTGTTTGAGCGCTACGGGGGTGAGGACGCCTTCATCAACATCAAATACATGGTGCCCACCTACGAGTCCTGCATGCTCAACTAGCTGGATGGACACCGCCGCGAAGACCCAACATCACTAACTCACCCCCCCAACCCTTTCTTCCCCCTCCCCAACTCATCCTAACTTGAGCCAACCTCTCTCTACGCTACCTTTTTTTGACCCATTAAATGACTAACCGCAAGTCATTATTATTTTTTCACCTGTCTGTGTCATTTGGGAATGTGCACCGTATATTTCTACAACTGTCATACGCTTCTTTTGTCCGTTTCTTTGTCACTTCACTTGTGAACGGGGGTTCAGGTACGAAAACGGAACAAAAGAACACTCGCTCAAATTAATTCTCATTAAAAAGCAATATTGTCAGATGCATCTTCCTACGTGTTGCTGTATTTGAATGGGTTTCTCGTTGGTGTAGACTAGACACTAAACGACCTACTCTTTTCTACTAGTTCCAGCTACTAGTTTTTGTTTTGTTCCTGTGAATGAGAGTACCTCTATGTACATGTACATTTGACCCTTTGGGCACAACTCAAAAATACCTTTACATAACAGCTGCTGAAATAATATCCCTGGAATTCAAATCTGAACCTCGAAACCAGTTCCACAGCTTTTTTTTTCCAGGTGGGTGCAATTAATTATCAGGTAGAAATGAAACCCAGCGATAGTCCGGACTTTGTACGGTAAGATTTGAATACCCCTGCCATGTATCATAGCAACGGGTTATGAATGTAATAACAATAATAATAGTAATACTTCTAATAATAGTGTTATTGTGTAGAACGGAAGGCAGACGGACCCCTACTACGACAGCTGCTGGAAAATCTCCGCCCTCCTTCCCATGCTGGAGCGTGCCCAAACATGTTGGGAAATGCCTGGTGGAATGAGGGCTAGCAGCATTCCTAGGTGCCGCTCACTCGTTGTCACAGAACACAGTAACCTGCTTTTTTTGTGCCTTTGAACCGTATCCCAGACACACGCAGCGTGTGTGTTTCTGTGAGTGTGAGACTGTGTGAATGCGTACTTATGCATGCGTGTACTCATACCTGTGTGTACATGTGCACGTACGTGTGCATGGTGTTTACCTCTGACACACTCTGCCGTGACCCGGTAGGGAAGCAACACAAGTCCGTTTATTCTACAGCCTTGCCTCTCACACCAACCCAGTCACACCATCATTGTGTCTCGTCAGTCCTCTCTCTTAGGCTTGCCTTGTTGTAGCCTAGAGTACAGTACTTAATTAGATAGCTCACTCAATAAGAGCCTCTCCCCGACAACAATGGCCGAATTAGTCCGACTGCTGCTCACATCACACCTCGCCGACTCACCGGAGAAAGACACTCACAAAGACACTCGCCCCAGCTCTCGTTGTAACTAAGGTCCAACACCAAGCATCTTTACAGCTGCACAGAGAAAATAAGTTTGACACGAGACAACTTCATAACACCTTATTGCTCATGTGTTTGGGTGCTTTGTGTGTCTCTGCCAAAGGTGTATATGTTGTTGATGCTTAATACAGTAAGTCTATCATTCATGGTTTAAAAATATATCCCTTCCCATAACAGAATGTTTTCTCCACTACTCCATGACTGGATCAATTCACTGTGTACCCTGCAGCTCAGTGCTACAACTTCTTAATTTGAGTCCGACTCCACTTCTGTTCTCCACACAAAGGGTCTGTTTTGAGCTCGATTAGGTCACATCAAAGGAACTAATCTGTGTCAAATAGAGTCTGTATTGTGTGTCGATCACTCTGGACCAATGCTCATTTAGGTAGGTGAGAGTGCAGAAGCGGAAATTGACATTGGCCTCCAGCTGGGCTGATCAGTAATGTAGACACACACACAAGTACACACACACATGCACACGCACACACACACACACATGTACACACACACACACACACTGGCATCCAATAGATCAGAGTAGTAACACACACATAAACCCTACTAGCATCAAATCTAGGCAGTCTATTGGCCTTCTACATCCAAACGTTTGTCAGGTGTGTGCGTACTGGGAGCGGAGTCAGGTGCAGGAGAGCAGAGAGTTGTGAACAGGCACACACTTTATTTAGGCAGGAGAAACCAACAGACGGACGCCACTGTGTCGAAAACCTCCAGCGCACAGGCAAAACACGCAAAACAGTCACAATAATTTATGTTTAACAATAAACACCTTCGTGAACAACACGGTATAAGCAAACCAGTCTGGCACGTCAACAATTAACACGTAACACAAACAATTTCACACAAAGGCATGAGGGGGAACAGAAGAATAAATACATGCAGTGTGATTGGGGAATGAAAAACAAGACAAAACAAATGGATCAATGAAAAATGGAGCGGCGATGGCTAGAAAGCCGGTGACGTCGACCACCGAATGCCGCCCAAACAAGGAGAGGAGCCGACTTCGGCGGAAGTCGTGACAACGTTAGAGCCAAGCAACGGAGCAGGAGCTGTTCATGCAAGAGGAGTGCAAACTGAAACGACCACAAAAAGAGAGCATATAAGGCATTATTTGACCTCATCTGAAGCTTTGCACTAGACTGCGTCTGATTTACCTCAGACCGGATCACTGGTGTGGAAGGCCCAGCGTGAAATGAAATGAGTTGAATTTTTGTTTTTGTGTTCTCGAAATGAAATGGGTCACCTTAAAAGAGCAACATTCATTTCCGAGACCACTGCTGCTGATCATAGTCTAACTTCCCTCTTGAAGTATAATGAGCTATTTTTCACTTTGTCACCCTGTGTGCCAATCCAAAAACCTAGAAGCGCTTTGTTCCCAAAACTGAGAAAATCGTTTGAAGCTGCAAGACTTTGTCCTCTACAACTGATAGAAAAAAGGATTTGAATGTTTTTTATTACAGATGATTTTAGAGGGTTCGTTTGATTCACTCACTGCCTATTGTGAAATTTCGGTCTGTTGGGTGTTTTGAAGTTTAATATTGATCACACTTCATTCAAACGTTTTGCAATATCTCTGTATTTGGGTGTTCAGGTTTTCCTGATACCTTATATGTGTGTTGAGAATATTAAGGAAATTCTCTGGCTTTGCTAAAATAGCACAAGCCCCAAATCCAAGGTATGAAGTTTCTGATTGAAGTATTTGTGCCGTGTAAGATTTCCTATAATGTTAGCATTGTAAAGCTGTGTGTGTGTGTGTATGTGTGTGTGCAAGAAAAGAAACACTGAATAATGTGGGAGAGAAACTACAGTACTGTAAAGAAAGCACTGATCTGGTTTGACAGACTTCAATATTTATGATTTATGTGTACAAACATTCAGCACAACCATGGAAAGAATTCAGAGCAAGGATCTGACACCTATGCAATGTGAGTGAAGCCTTCCCATTGGGTCCTAATGTAACCGTCCCTCTAGTCCTACAACAACCCACTATAGGCATGCCCATTGCCCAATGAGTGCCCCGCCATTTCTGCTCTCTGGCCCTCTTCCACCTTTGGGACAGGGTTGTTAATGGAAGAGGGACGTTTTTAAAATTATTTTTTATTTTTTATTTCACCTTTATTTAACCAGGTAGGCAAAGTTGAGAACAAGTTCTCATTTACAATGCGACCTGGCCAAGATAAAGCAAAGCAGTTCGACACGTACAACAACAGAGTTACACATGGAGTAAAACAAACATACAGTCAATAATACAGTAGAAAAATGAGTCTATATACAATGTGAGCAAATGAGGTAAAGGCAAAAAAAAGGCCATGGTGGTGAAGTAAATACAATATAGCAAGTAAAAAAAAAAAATTGCTTTCCCTAATCCCCAACCTGGCCTTATCCTTACTCTGTGCTGCAATGTGAGCCCCTGGAGGGTCACCCCAGACCCTGGGCATTCCTGGTGGGTGCCGTCACTCAGCGCTACCAACTTTGCCCTCGACAGCTGCCTCCGCGGATCACTGAGTGGCAATAAACCCTCTCTACAACTGGCCCAGCTAGAGCTAATGCCATGCTACGCTAGCCCTTCTGTTAGCGCTTGTTCCATTAGCTCGCTGGCCGCTCTGCTGCAGAAGGTCACTTTCACAGAGCTCAAGTGTGTCCTTGGTGTGTCTCCGTCTTGCCGCATCATAGCGGTGGCAGGCGAACAAAGGCTTTTGTAACGGTGAGTCAACAGAGCGATACAAAGGCGATGGAAATAGCCCAGTTGTGCGCTGTGAACGAATAGCAGTGTCTGAGAGAGAGAACAGGGGGGGGGGGGGGGGCGCAAGATATGGGAAGAAGAGAGAAAGAATGAGAGGGGGAGAAACAGATAGAGAGACAAAGAAAGCGTGAGGGAAAGAGAGCGAGAGAGACAGAGAGATTGCGGCAGAGTGTGTGTGTGTGTGTGTGTGTGTAAAGGCAGAGGTATAGAGACAGTGGCGAGGAGGACTCCTGGAAAGAGAGAAATGGATCCCGAAAGAGGGGGACAGGGTCTGTTGTGTCACCTGGTGGGGAGTGAGCTGTCTAGTCAGTCAGCTGCAGAATAGGACCGCAGGTTGCGCCAGCTCCTCTCACACACTCAACCAGATGGGAAAAAAGAACAAAGGTAGAGGATCGCTGACAACTGGACCTTTACGACACGAACTGTGGCTCCCTTCTCTGTACAAACAAACGGTGTGTGATTGAATCTGTTTCTGTCTGTATCTTTCTCCCTCTCTCTATTCATCTCATTGTTTGTTCTACACCATATTATAGAAACTTTTTTGCAATATCGCTAGGAGACAGATAGCCTAGTGGTTAGAGCGTTGGGCCAGTAACTGAAAGGTTGCTGGCCTGAATCCCTGAGCTGACAAGGTAAAAATCTGATATTATGCCCCTGAAAAAGGCAGTTAACCCACTGTCCCCTAGTAGGCTGTCATTGTAAATAAGAATTTGTTGTTAACTGACTTGCCTAGTTAAATAAAAAAATGTTTTGTTGTGCTTACAAAGGTTTACCTACAATGACTACTGGCTGGTATTGTGGTGGTCCTAGCCAGTTGTGGCACACTCAAAACCCACTGACCTCCTTAATGTAGTTCAGTGCAGCAATGTGTCTCAGAAAGCTGGTCTCAAAAGGCAGATAGAAGTAACAATGACGGAAGGGGAGGGCGGCGCAATTGAAATAAACGGCCCACTGGGAACAATTCATCTTGTTCAAGTAAGTCTGGCAGAGGCCACATGCTACGAGCAGAGCCTCTGAGCACGTGGACGTTTTTTCGCGGGCACAATGGAGATTTATTTATCTCCGGTGCCAATGCACCAGGTGTCAGATCTGCGGTTTAATTCAATTCAAGAGTAGGATAAGGGGGAACACTTTCAAAGGAGGCTCGTATTACGTTCACCTCCTAGTACTTTCTGAAATGCCTCCTAAATATTAATAAACAGAGACGCCGCTATAACCAATACAATCTCTCCATCCTATTTATTTTTTGACCGACGTGTGTAGCAATATAGTGTGTTTTTCTTATCGGTGTAGAACAGTCTGTATGCAAATCTCACAGGAGACTTTACTACACGTTCAAACCTTCTTCTCCTTGGAAGGACGTGATCAATGAGGAGGCTCTCACTCCAGGTGCCCTCTCCCTCACCCGCAGGTCTTGTTAAAATTGGCGCCTTGGCCTTGGCCCCTAAGACTCTCATGAACTTCTACAGATGCACCATTGAGAGCATCCTGTCGGGCTATATCACCGCTTGGAACGGCAATTGCTCTGTCCGCAACCACAGGGCTCTCCAGAGGGTGGTGGGGTCAGCCTAGCGCAGCCTAGGGCACACTGCCTGCCATCCAGAACATCAGCACCTGGTGTCACAGGAAGGCCAAGAAGATCATCAAGGACCTCAGCCACCCGAGCCACAGTCTGTTCACCCTGCTACCATCTAGAAGGCGGAGACAACATAGGTGCATCAAAGCTGGGGCGAAGAGACGAGAAAACAGCTTCTATCTCCAGGCCATCAGTTAAATAGTCACCACTAGCCGGCCAGCAGCTAGTACCCTGCCCTGAACTTAGCCACTGTTACCACCCGGTATTCTACCCTGCAGCTGAGAGACTGCTGCCCTATGTACATAACCATTGAACACGGGTCACTTCAACAATGTTTACATATTGTTTTAACCACTTCATATGTATATACTGTATTCTAGTCAAGCCTCATCCTATATAACTACTGCTGTACAAATCAAATGTACATGTATATATAGCACTTTTTACATCAGCAGATGTCACAAAATGCTGACACAGAAACCCAGCCTAAAACCCTAAACAACAAGCATTGCAGATGTAGAAAACAGTGGCTAGAAAAAACTCCCTAGAAAGGCAGGAGCCTAGGAAGAAACCTTGAAATCTAGCCTCTGAGGAGTTGCCAGTCCTCTTCTGGCTGTGCCAGGTGGAGATTAAGGCCATTAAGGCTAGATTGTTCTTCAAGATGTACACACCTTTTTTATTCATATACTGTCCATAATGTTTATACACACCACTATATACAGACACATACAGTTGAAGTCAGAAGTTTACATACACCTCAGCCAAATACATTTAAACTCAGTTTTTCACCATTTCTGGCATTTAATCCTAGTAAAAATTCCCTGTTTTAGGTCAGTTAGGATCACCACTTTATTTTAAGAATGTGAAATGTCAGAATAATAGTAGAGAGAATGATTTATTTCAACTTTTATTTCTTTCATCACATTCCCAGTGGGTCAGAAGTTTACATCCACTCAATTAGAATGTGGTAGCATTGCCTTTAAATTGTTTAACTTGGGTGAATTTTGGCCCATTCCACCTGACAGAGCTGGTGTAGGCCTCCTTGCTTGAACACGCTTTTTCAGTTCTGCCCACAAATTTTCTATAGGATTGAGATCAGGGCTTTGTGATGGCCACTCCAATACCTTGCCTTTGTTGTCCTTAAGCCATTTTGCCACAACTTTGGAAGTATGCTTGGAGTCATTGTCCATTTGGAAGACCCATTTGCGACCAAGCTTTAACTTCCTGACTGATGTCTTGAGATGTTGCTTCAATAAATCCACATAATTTTCCATCCTCATGATGCCATCTATTTTGTGAAGGGCACCAGTACCTCCCGCAGCAAAGCACCCCCACAACATGATGCTGCCACCCCCGTGCTTCACGGTTGGGATGGTGTTATTCGGCATGCAAGCCTCCTCCTTTTTTCCTCCAAATTTAACGATGGTCATTATGGCCAGTTCAATTTTTGTTTCATCAGACCAGAGGACATTTCTCCAAAAAGTACGATCTTTGTGGAGGTCTACAATTTTTGCACAAAGAAGATGTCCTAACCGACTTGCCAAAACTATAGTTTGATAATTCGAAATTTGTGGAGTGGTTGATGGTTTAATGACTCCAACATAAGTATATGTAAACCTCCAACTTCAACTGTACATACAGTACCAGTCAATAGTTAGAACACACCTACTCATTCAAGGGGTTCTTTATTTGTACTATTTTCTACATTGTAGACTAATTGTGAAGACATCAAAACTATGAAATTAAACATATGGAATCATGTAGTATCCAAAAAAGTTTTAACCACATCAAAATATATTTGAGATGTCACGATCGTCGTAAAGACGAGACCAAGGCGCAGCGTGAGTAGAGTTCCACATAATTTTAATCAACTGAAACTCACCTAACAAAAACAACAACCAAACAAACGTGAAGCTACAGGTGTGCACTCAGGCAACTCAATGTAGACAAGATCCCAAAAAAGGGCTGCCTAAATATGATCCCCAATCAGAGACAACGATAAATGGCTGTCTCCGATTGGGAACCATATCAGGCCAACATAGACATGCAAAACCCCTAGACATACAAAAAACCTAGAGTACCCACCCTAGTCACACCCTGACCTAACCAAAATATACAGAAAACAGAGATATCTAAGGTCAGGGCGTGACAGTACCCCCCCACCCCCACCCCAAAAGGTGCGGACTCCCGGTCGCAAACCTGAACCTATAGGGGAGGGTACGGGTGGGCATCCACCCTCGGTGGCGGCTCCGGTTCTGGACGCAGTCCCCGCTCCCTACACTGATCCCTCCGCTTCTGTGAAACCGGACCGTGGATCGTTGTCGGAGGAACCGGACCGTGGAACATCGCCCGAGGCTCAGAACTGGGAACCACCGCTGGAGGATCTGGACTGCAGCTCATCGCTGAAGACTCTGGACTGCAGCTCGTCGCTGGAGGCCCCGGACTGGGGACCGTCGCTGGCGACCACGGACTGGGGTCCATCGTCGGAGGCTCCGAACTGGGGACCGTGGCCGGAGGTTCCGCACAGTGGAACTGTCTATTATTTTGTATTGTTTGGTGTTACTGCACTGTTGGAGTTAGAAACATAAGCTTTTTGCTGCACCTACGATAACATCTGCAAAATATGTGTACGCAACTAATACATTTTGATATGACTCACAAGCATTCTCCATACTCCTCTGCCTCATACAAACACACACACGCATGCATGCATGCATGCACGCACACACACACGCGCACATGCATGGACAACATACATACACACACACACACACTCTCTCTTTCTTATTTGCTGTGGGGCTAGGAGTACCTCCACCCTGTTTACAATCATGGTTACAGTTGTAGCATTGGCAGGATTTCCACCTGAGCTCTAGCCACTCGTAGACTTTTCAGATGTGCAACGAAAAGTTGTACGTGTTTCTCACAGTTTGTCCCCAGTTTGTCAGAGTGACCCATGGTTTAGGACGCTGTAGGTCATTGGAGTGGCATTGGGCTGACTTTTGTCCCGCTGACTGATGAATGGCAGGCAGGTTGGGGGGAAATTTGTCCTATCAATGCTGTCCCTCAGAGGTGGCTGCAGCTGTTCTAGTTCTATCAACCTCCCTCCCTCCTCCCCCTGTGACAACAGCCACGCATGCCATTCCACCGAGTGGACGAACCACTAATAGAAAAAGGCACTGCGCCAAGGTGACCTTCAACAGAAGCGCTATTCCATGTAACATCTGAGGACTTTGGAACAATAACACTTGTTACACTTGCAAACCAAGCTTGCCATCTCTTCACCAAATCCTTCCATTCATCCAATGCCATGTCGGGATCAGCCCTGCTTTAGGGTGAAAAGGTGAAAAGACTCAAATATATCATTGAGAAGGTGCCAAGGAGGTTATGGCAAATCTTGCCATTAGAAAACATAATAAACAGTCCTTGGCTTTACCCCTCCACTCTCAGCGACCAGCTGCGCCTGTGACCTGTGGCATTTACGGACAGACAGCGCCTGCCCGGGGGCTTGATTAGAGCGCTGCATTGGTGCCGGGGTAGCCACATCCATCATGTGATATCTGTCGCCACGCTGCTGACTGGATTAGAGTCCTAATCCACCACCACCCAGGTTGACGGAGCTGCTGATTGCTGAGGATGGGTAAAACATGAGAGGGTAAAAAAGAAAGGAAAGGAGCCGCTCCACTTTGAGCCTCCTCTGACCCCCCCCCCCCCCCCCCCCCCCCGACCTGTGGAGAATGGAGGAATACTATTGACCCCCCATGCACTAACACACACTGCATCTAACCCCCTCCCCACCAAACATACAACCACACAGGCACACACTTGTAATCATCTCAGGTACTCAGAGGTCTTCTGGGGTTCATTTGTGTGTGTTATGTACAGTATGCCTTGTTTAAACCACCGCCAGCCTCTCAAACAATGTGCTCACTTCTCTTTTCTATTTCACCCTCTCTCTCTCTCCCATGGATTTGTCTGTAATTGACCCAGATTCAGGCAGCATATTTGCCTGTAGGTATCCAGTAGTAGGCTATAGAACACAAGAACACAAATGGGAGAGAAAATGGGTTTTGTTTACGCACATTTTGTGCTGTGTGTATGTTTGTTAACAGGGCCTTTGGGCCTTAGCATCACTACTGCTGTGATAGAGAATGTTACAACAGCTTTATCACAGTGTTATCTCAACCTAGCTGGAATAATTTCCTTGACTTGCTTGTGGCAGTGGCCTCTGATGCCAGGAACTGTGGCCCCTCAGTGGCCCTTTAACACCCTCTTCAAAAGGAGCTAAACGAACGCATGTTCACAAAATAATCCGGAGCCTCAATAATTGGATTAATTGTTAAAAGGAGCCTGTGTTATTAAATCAAATACAAAAACACAGGGGTTGGGGGTGCAATGGGGGTGATTAACACTATATCTCAGCTCTACACTAGCTTGCTGCCAAGACAGTCAATCTCTCTCATACACACACACACATCCACACCACGAGCATGTGACCCAACTTAGAAACAAAGCCAGGCGCAAGGTACAAATTACCATGCGCGCCAGTGGAGATTAAAAAAATAAACACATTTTCAAAGCTTGAAATAAATGCCAGATCTTTTTGATTCCCGAAATCTGTGACTTTGTTGTTGTTCAAATTCCTATGTTCAAATAGGGGAGGGGGTGAAAAAGGGAAACATAAAGCAAACACCATGAACAATTTGGCTATCTCTGAGTCACAGAAAATAAGGGTTTCTTTTGCTATCTTCCTAGTTTCCCCCCCCCCCCCCCCCCTGTATTGCTCAGTGTGTTATCTCTCCTTTAAGTAAAAGGGGCCTGATCCAGTTATCTATCCTTTAAAAATAAAAATCCAGATATTTGTGATGTGTTTTCACCGCCGGTATTGCGTACATTCACAGCAGTTCTTTGGTAATTGGAAGAGAGGGGGCACACATATCTTACCCCAGGCGTAAATTGCATGGTGGAGGCTTTTTGTCCTTCTGACGGATGGCAACACAATCATGTGGATAAATGTCTTAAGATCTGGTATGTCAGTGTTAATGATATTTCTACTTTGTTGTCTTCTTCGATGTACCACAGCTTGAGATGGCTAATTGTAGCAGCTTAGTGTGAGGGACAGATATAACAACAACACAATGTTTTAGAATTACAGGACACGTTTTGGAACATTCATATAGAAATATGTAATGTAGAACAAACAATGCTCTCCAGCATGTAGAACAAGGAATTATGTCGGTGCTATTCACTGCATTTCTATCTGCAACGTTTGACAACGTTTAACAACTGAACGTGGCCCTGGAAGGAAGTGTATCACTGAGGGCTGACACGATGGCTAAAGCAGGTCACAGTGCAGCTGGTTACTATTCATATGCCAAAGCAGAGGGACTACTTCCACAAAGGCTGATCGACTACAGTGAACCAATTGAATAGGGGCCCAGGTCAAATTCGCAGATTTAGGTGGGCCCCGCTCAGTCGACAACTGCCAAAATTAGAACATGACAGGGTTTCTTTGAATCAGACAATTAGGGAACGACCCAGGTGGCTCCATTGTGTGGGCTATTGATCATCTGCATTGAGTTCAGCTTCAATGGATATGGAAAGGTCTGTCCAAGGAAGGGGCAGGCCTGTTATAATAGCCTAGGCATATACTGATTATTGTCACATTGATCCAATGCGGACCTTGAGAGGTATTTTAGGGAGCTGTTTTCTATTTTGGTCACACAACTAATAATACAACTGTTGGTTGTATGTCCAATATTAATAATTGTATTTATATCATATCACAGTTGAAGATGCAAGGGGGGGTGTACCATAATATTGAATATAATTATCTCCATCAAATTAAAACATGAATCATTATCAAAGTGTTTAGATGTAACAATGCTTCATTTGCAATATATAAAATAAAAGCATTACTATGCTTTTGATTTAGCTGTAAACTACCGAAATATCCTATTTAGGGCTCTGAATAGCACATATCGGTAGTTACAGAGAAACGTTAAAGAGACACGACAAGATACAACCTGTGTATGAAATCTGTAAATAAACGTCCACTGTATTGCATGCACTGTATTGGTTCTAATCTCTGTGTAGCTCGTGATACCTATTGGCACGTCACCGCCTTCATGGTGCAGTACCTTGTCATTATTGGTTATATCATCAGTCCCTTGAAAGCGATTCTGGCCAATAGGTGAAGAGGAGGACGAACGCTTTCGGTTAATACTCGCTCGCACTGACAGTGGTTAAATTGGTACGTCCCTGGGCGCACAGAGTAGAGGAGAGTACATCGCGAACGAACTCTTTGGGAGGAGATAGTGGTTATTTTTTCCCCCCTCGAACAACAACTTCATTCAGATATTACACACAGGGTCGTCAAACTACAGCGATCGAAACTTGGGGGGGGAACAAAGGATTTGATCTGCAAGTTTTTTTTTTTCTTCTTGAGCCTTTTTATTTTTTAAACATTATTTTCATAAGAAAGGATTCTGTTGGAGGCTCGCTCGCACTCTCGACGCAAATATGATGGTCGGGGAGATCGAAGTGAAGGAGAGGCCGAGGCCGAGTCCCGACTATTTGATGCAATTGTTGAACGAAAAGAAGTTGATGACCAGCTTGCCAAATCTGTGCGGCATCTTTACACACCTTGAGAGGCTTCTCGATGAAGGTAAATGTCGCCTTGAGAAATGGAGGTTGGGTGGGAAAGCGTATTTCTCGAACTCAGTGGGCATTGCTACAAAGAGCGCAGGCATGGTCGCTAGCTACATAGCCCGGCTAACATGGCAGGCTAGCGAGTTACAGTATCGCAGAGCGCCACACAACTTCTTCTTTTAACTTTACAAATTGATAACTTCGAGGAAGTGAAACTAGTTTCGTGCACCAATCAACCGGGGTTTTTCTCTCCAACCAAACCTCAATTTATTTGTAGCTAAACATGTTTGGCTATACATGTGACGACGAAGTAAAAGTTTTTAGCCCGCTAACTAGCTAGCTAGGACCGACATAACTAGCTCGACATTTTCTTACCAGTGTATATTCTATTGTAGCCTATCCTGTCAAGTTTGATTTACGGGTGAATAAGAGTTTGTTTTTAGAGCCAGTCTCCACGTTTCATCGAACTCGTGTGAAATGGATTGGTAAAAAAAAAAAAGTCTGGATAAAACGTGCCAGCCTTCGTGGACAACCTTACGATAAAAGTTGCCTATCAAACACAATGCATCTGCCTGTATTCGCCCCATAACAGCTAGTTTTTGTTGGGATAAACACGCATACGCTACTTGTTTATCCGCTGCCTGATGGAATTGCGCCACATCGGAATGTTCCTACACTGTTGCGGTTCGGATTTCGAAACAATGGCTCGGTAGTGGTTGTTTTCCCGTGAAAATATTTCGAGGTTCTTTAGATTTGCAGATAATGGTGGTCTTTACGCTTTAAAAAAAAAAATGGTTTTATTAACCGCGAAAAAATATTGACTGCCTATGTAGGAATTGTGTCGTTTGTTCGTTCTATGGTCGTGTTTTCTTACATGCCTTTGTCAGTGCCATCGTCTCAGCCACGTTGTCGCATGATATTTTCTAGTCTGCCACTTCAGATGCATAGTTTACATAACTATCTACTGCTATTGCGGCCTATTTCTGTTATATACAATTATGCAGTTTTGCCCTAACTACATTGCTGACTAACCATCTCATTTGAATCGGCTGTGTAGCAAAAAAACAACGTGCAAGACCGAGTTTGGGAAACCCTCCAATGTACTATTCATAACGGGAGTCGTGTGTGTTTTATGTAATTGAGTAGGTGACGCTAGAGAGCGCCACTTCCCCCTCACTGTCCTGCCCTTATCTATCTGATATGGACAGTTGACGTCTAGTCACTTTTCTGGAAATAAAAATTTGTGTCGCTATAGTGCGTTGGTAATGCGAAATGTATTCAGTTGAATCTAGTCTGGGAAAGTACTTTTTTTGAAGACTTGAGTTTTATTCCAAATATAGAACCAAAATGTGTCATGTGTATCTCATGGTGCACATTTTTACCAACCAGTTAAATCAAAGGAGTGTTGTCACCTGTAAAACAAGTTGTTTGCATTGTGACATCTGAAATCTGACATCTGAAATAGCTCCCATCTACCATAAAGCCAGTTTAGATAAACTCACATCTTCCACTAAGCATTTCTAAACTGAATTCTGGAGAGGTTGTTTTGGAGGGAGAAAAAAAAAAAAATCCCAGGTGGAGTGGTTGGCGATGAGACGTGTTTGCATATATTAGGCTGTCTGTTCTACCAACAACAAAAAACAATATATATATATGGGATTTTTGTTGTTGCTTTAACCCCTGCTCACTCAACCCTTTCCTTCTCTCCCTGCTGTTTTTTCAAGGGAGACCGGAAACTGTGGGGCCTTTTTTTCTCCTGAATTTCATCCTGCCTCCCTACCCCCACTATATTGTACCCAAACTCCTCCAGATAAGAGGAAAAGGGACCAGGCACCAGTCTCTTGCTGAATTGGTTTACCCAACCAGCTCTGGAAGCCTGGCCGCAGTGACCGCTTACCTAGCAGCCCAATGTTGCTGCACCACCCTGGGCTTGTTACTCAAAAGCATTGGGGGGAGGTTTAAGAGACCCCCCCCCCCCCCCCCTGGCTGCACATGAGGTTTCACAATTCACATGTTCCCTACCTTTGTCTCTTTTCCAGCTCTACAATTTACTGGGCTTACCAAAGCAGCCACCCAAACTTTACCCCACTGTCAAATGTTGAGTGTGTGTGAGGAAAATCACCCCAGAGCAGGAGGCTGTCTAGGAGCAGCCCTCTTTGCTCACTCTTTGGACTTGCACTTTCTGGCGTGAGCCCATCCCCATTTATAGTGCACTGCTGTAATATTGAGTACAAACGTCACCTGAGTGTAGGGAAAAGCATTACCATGCCATAGCATGATGTTTATAGAGTAGACTGCTGCTATTAATCACAGTGGGAAGCTAGTCGTTTGGGGTACATTTGCGTGCCATTCAGGTTATGCAAATGCAGACCACGGTTTCAGTAGGTGGCGAGGATAAACGTTGCAGTTCATTATGATTTCTGTCTGAGAGGACAGCTTGCAGACTGCAGTGATTTTGTTTATGTAACCTTGGGTTATTGTGTGAATAATTTGATTCCAATGAGGTGTCAGCAGATTTTTCCAGGAAGTAGTTTACAGCCTGGGATTCTATTTAGGTTGCATAGGAAGTGGCACTATAGGAATCACACCTGTCTAGTACATTTAGTC
Source organism: Oncorhynchus kisutch (assembly GCF_002021735.2). Lineage (NCBI taxonomy): Eukaryota > Metazoa > Chordata > Actinopteri > Salmoniformes > Salmonidae > Oncorhynchus > Oncorhynchus kisutch. The sequence goes on from NC_034187.2 coordinate 40,659,529, forward strand.
AAGGTGACCCTGGTACCTGCTGATTAGTGACTGAATGACAACGGGAGTTGGCTGAAGGAAATACCCTTGAAAAACAAACGTTACATTTTATTTTCATGTTTCAGCAGCATTGTCTTTGTCAAGACTTCTTATGGAGAAGTACACTGGAAAGTTCTCATATTGAGAATAATAATTTACTCACAGGTAGTGTTGCATGGTATGCTCAAACATCTGTACTTTTTGAATGCAAGAACATGTCAAATGGTTCTGTTGTAGAATTTTGCTACTTTTGTCAAATTGTCTCGCTGATCAAGTCTGTATTAGAGCAGCCAATGTACTCTTTATAGCGCAAGTGCACCATGTCTGCTCCGATTAACCTGCACTGGGAGTCTAGGCTGCATGTTAACTTTTGTGAAACATGAGTAGGGAGCTGAGGAAGAATGGGCTAGAACATTACAATGCAATGGGCCTTGGCTACATCTTGATTTACCCAGTCTATCAATATAATTTATTTGAAGGGTAAATCTCTAACATTAAATGCAGCTTTAGATTGGTAAAAGCAATGTATGCATGAATCAATTAAACTCTGCATAATGAATGTATGTTTTTGAACGTAGTGATAAACTTAAAAGATGTCTGGTGATTGAATAGCACAGTAGCTGAGTTTGTCTGTATTAAGTGCCATTGTGACTTGCTAATATGCTTTGTTTTACCATGATACGAAACCTGGTATTGAAGTCATTCTGGTATGCTGGCGCTACTCAACACTGCTTCATCTCACATACAAATGCACCGTGACCACATGACAAGATGCCCTCTGTCTAAATTGAACAGCTGAAGCAAAGTCGACTGGAAGAGGAAGGAAGTTAAGGTTCTCTCCTTCAGAGCTCTGCTGACAGCTGCGGACACACTCGTATACAACACACATTCCGGTGCCTTCAACTTGGTGTGTGCGCGCGCAGCTGTTTCCATGGCGAGGGAAAGCCAACATCATGAGCATTAGCCCCTATGACCCCCCTGTGTAACAACTACTCCCGGTTCCCTGGTTTAGCTCGGCACCAAGATGCGTGTGCTGCCTAGGTCCTTTATATTGCTGTTGTGTATTGAGCCAGTCAAGGTCACTTGACTTGACAGGCATTTTTGAAAGCGGGTCATCTTTCTGTGGTGACACCTGCCATGTTTTTGTCTTTTTTATTATCATTTTTACATTACCATCAACCCAACAAGCAAACACTGCAATTTGTTTAAACAAGTTTTCTGTTGGCGTGGAGATCCTATAACATTTTCTAAGGCAGCTGAAGTACAGGCAATTGGTTTAGAGCGGGTAAGCACGAAATCAGTATAGACTGTTTAGTCATCTTTGGATGCCAAACCCGATGACCTTTTACTCAAACCGAATCTGTTTTGTTCAAAGGCCGTCTCTCTACAATCTCCATCTAACCCTTGTTGCTCAAGTCACACGTTAGAGCAGACTGATTCCCCGCAAACCGAAGCACAATGGATAGAGTTTTGTGTTTACGGTTTGTTGCTGGTGTTTAATCAGATGCTTCCTTGTGATTTGTCATGTTTTTTTTAGAGTGAATCTGTTTAGGCACTGGAAGTCCCCTGGGACAGTTGGGGTTTAGAGTTGGCCCTTAATAAAGATTACAGAAGAGTATGCGGTTCTGTCGGTCTATACCAAGTCCCTACCCGTTGCCGAGGCACTTCATTTCCTGCCGTAGGGTGACCCTTTGCAAGCACGGGGCAGGGCTAGATCTGCACTAACCTTCGACACGCAATCAATTTGCCATCAAACAAGATTGAGTGCTACTCGCAAAGTAAGACGGTGCCTGGGGCTTTGAGACAAAAGCTCTCAACTGGGGAGGGGGATCAGGGCATGGTTGTTGTGCAGGCTGAAACCTTTTATGGGTCTCTGTCACCCTCCCCTCCACACCCCTGCCTCTGATTCCCTCCCAAGGCACCACTTATAAGATAGAATTTAATTAACAAGACCATTCACTGAGCGACCAGTTGTAAAGCTGAGTTGCAGGCCTGATTTTCTCAATTGCTCCCTTGTGCTCTCCGTGGGTAATAAAATGGGCAGCCAGAGGAGGCTGACAGGGTGAGTGCAAGGCTGTCCCAGGATCCATAGTGTCTCACCCCCCCCCCCCTCCCCTTCCAGGGACTATCTGATGCCCGCATGCTGTTGTCTGTGTGAGCTCAGCCTGGCCCACAGCCCTGCTTCAGCTGATGAAGTCATCCTCCAACAGGCCCTGCCTGCCCTGTTATCTCGGGGCCACAATCCCGTGAGTGCTGGGGCGGTCTTATCACAACCGCCTCTGCCCCAGTTGTCTGGCTTTTTCTGTCACCCAAGCCACTCTGCGTTTTGGCAGCCATTTATGGGATATTACATTTTATTTTCTCTTTCTAATTTAAAATTGAGTTCAGTTTAGCTGTTCTCTGAACTTGAGCAACTCCAAGTTCCACAAGCAAGGTCACGGTACTTCCTGTCAGAAGGGAAATGGCACAGCATTTGGAACACTGGATAACAAATTATGCATGGCGCGAACAGGACATGACAGTTTAGAGACGTTGTAATCTGTAACGTAGCCAAGTTCGTTGTGTGTTTGGAAATTGGACTACTCAAATCATTGAATTATCATTAAATGCATAGGCTACTTTACTATTGCACTGTGCTACTTGATCGTACTCAAACCATTAACTTGATTTTTGAGGACCATATGTTTTTTTTAGAATGTAAATTCATGGCTATGGTCTTAAGAAACTATATTTCAAATGATCAGAATAGCACAGAGTTTACTGTTCCAAATGCGTGCATACACTAGGGCCCTAATAAAATCCCTGTTGTGGAAAGTGTAGGCCGATTCCAGATATTTAAAGCACAATGCAACTACAAAGTGTTTTGAACTTAGTTTGCCAAGCGTGATCATAAGACATTAACAATATGCATCGGTGGTGTTTTCATCTTTCCTGAAACGGAACAGGAATGCCTCTGTGTGCGCGCATGTCTGGTCTTCACTTTGTATAGAGTTTATAAAAATAAAGTTTAGTGAGAACCTGGAAAAAAATTTGAACGGATACCTGATAAAATGTAACAGAACTGAAAATAAATCAAACTTATTTGATAGGACCCTAATACACCATCAGAATTCATAGCAGGCAGTGCACTGGGGGTATGTCGTTTAGTGTATTTTTGGCCATCCGTAAGGTGTGTCAATGTCTTTCCGGTTACCCTGTTCTGTTATTTCATCAACTGACTAACCCAGTTTACTGCTAGCTATGAATTCAATCAGATAGCGTGTGCATGTTTAGGTAAAGACAAATACTGTCCTGTTTGGAACACTGACAAGTGGAGTCATTTTTTTTTTTTTTTGCTCAATCTGATTTGATTGGGCCCATCCGTGCCTATGCGGCTGGTTGTAATACTTATGTCACAACAGCTGTCTTGGTTCTTTTGTTTGTTTTTGGAATGTTTTAGCTTGAGCTCATCCTCCCTAGACTTTGCCCTATCCCTTCTTCTGCTTAGTTTGTGCATGTGAGAAATGTGCCTAGCCAAAGGAAGTAACACCCATTTCAGGCAGAAAGGGTCGCCTAAGTTTGGTTTAGTCTCTGGGAAAGACGACCAGCCTGTTTCGACGCTTCATAAAATGGCTGAAGGCAAAGCCCTGCTCATTTATGTCCCTTTTCCTGTGTAATGTGTTTCACATGACTGGTTAGGGGAGCATCAATAGGGGGCATAGGCCCACCCCCAGGGGAGCCAGGCCCAGCCAATCAGAATTAGTTTTCCCCACAAGGGCTTTATTACAGACAGAAATACTCAGCACGATCCCGCAGGTGAAGAAGCCGGATGTAGAAGTCCTGGGCTGGCTACGTGTGGTCTGAGGTTGAGGCCCGTTGGACGCAACTGCCAAATTATCTAAAACGACGGAGGCGACTTATAGTAACAGCTCTGCCAATTGCACGCTCCCTCAACTTGAGACATCTGAGGCATTGTGTTTTGACAACACATTTTAGTGGCATTTTGTCCCTAGCACAAGGTTTACCTATTATGATCATGCTGTTTAACCCTCTTAGAGCCAGGGATGGGGGTTCTAAGCTAAGACATGGAATTGTTTTAAGATGGTATGACCAAGAATCAGTTAGCTATTTTGAATTTTAAGACTCCCGGAGGCATCAAAATATAGAGGCATTTCTGTTATTAACCAATGGGTGCATTGAATAACAGATTCACTACATGGAACAACCAGCTGGCCAAAACACAATCTGTCCTAGTGTGTGTCCTATATCTGAGAGATCAGTAAACAGTTTTTTTTTTGTTGCCTAGTTTAGTGTCTAAAAGGGACGTATCTCCATACTTTCATAGAAATAAACTGTTACTGGGAACCTTGAGAAGAACCCTAGAGCAGAATCGAGAACGCCATTGTTCATGAGTCATCTTTCAGTAGAAAGTTCGTAATACTTTGTAGGCCAAACCGTTGAGACACTAGACATTTTTGTGAATGCCTTTATTTCTTTTTCTAGGGATGTCTCATGGTCTGACAAATACGGCTCTAGCTCTGCCACCTTTCACTGCAGATGCGGGGGGTTGAGACTCAGCCCATGCAAAAACTAGCTATGTTAATTTGATATCCGGGGGGGTTGCGGAAATTGTAGATTAGGGGTTAATCAGCTTCTCGATATGCCAAACCTGTCAGGTGGATGGATTATCTTGGCGAAGGAGAAATGCTCACTAATTGGAATGTGACAAAATTTCACAAGCTTTTTGTGCATATAATTTGATCTTTTTCAACACTTGGAACCAACACTTTACATGTGTTTTTGTTCAGTATTCTTTCTCAGGGTGCTTCTGTTTCTCCCGTTTCCTGTGAGTTGTAAGAGTCCACCTGCGACTGCTAAAAAAATAAATCTCCATTCACTCCTCCCTCGTCCACACGACTCCTTCGAATAGCTCCCATCCCACTCCTTCCAACACTCTTTGTCTCATTTGTTTTTGTTCTAGTCTGAGTCAATTGAGTAAGATGCTCCTTCATCTGTTTCTCCTGCCATACAGCTCCAGCAACCTGTTAACATACTCCTTTCTATTGTCTGTGGAAGGGTGTGCCTGTCTTGTAAAGACTGACTTTACCTTGGTGGTTGAGTACGAATGTGGCTTAGTCCTCTCAATCTGTAAGCCTTAGCCTAGTTTCATCCTGGCAGTGAGTGTAGACCTCTGCTCAGCTGACAGGTTTTTGTTTTGTTTTTTTAATTCCGAAGAACAGATTTGTGTAAATCGAGACTTGCGGTTGAGGGTACCTTGAAGCAATTTGTGGTGATAGTTGCTGAATTCTACACTGCAGTTGCTCAAGTCAGTGCATCCTTGTCCCGTCTCCTACCCTGAACTTGCCCCCCCCCCCTCTCACAGCATCCGGTAATACCGGCAGAGCACCAGGAGGTTGACGGTAGCAGTGTTCTGCAAGTTTGCCTTCCTCTGCTCTCAATGTAACTGACTGACAACTACAGTAGGGCTGTGAGCACCTGTATGAAATTATAGAATTGCATATGGGCAGGTTGAATGGTGGCTCTTTTCTAGAAGTATTTGTTCTGATATTTTGGATTAGGATTAGCCTGATTTTATCAGTTTGAGATTTTACTAGATTACAAGCAAACACAATGGCTGTTTTTGTTTTTTAATTTTTTGGGTTTTAATTGGGGAAACAAAAGCTTATTTACCACCATTACACAAAATGAAAGCATAAACAACATTCCCAGGGGGAAAATAATGGGAAATCATTGTGGCCCTAATGAAAGGGTTAGTGTGTTTTCTAGGCACAGAGAATTGATTGATTGTGTGCACTGAATGGAAAGGGGAGCAAGGCTGAGAGGGTGTGGGCAATAAAGAGAATGCATATGTGCTCTGAATGAGGTCTTCTCCCAGGCTGAGGGGAAGGTCAGTTGCCCTCCCCCCTCAGTTCCACACAATGATCCCTTGTGTTGTAGGGCCAACAACCCACTGTCACCAATGGTACTACCGTGCTAGTACCCACTACAACCGTTGTCCACTAAGTAGGGGCCGATGAAATCAGTGGCCCTTCACATAGATTACTAGGGAGAAGGGGAGAAATTGTGTTAGATAAGATTACTATAATGGGATATCTGTATACAATGCTCTTGCTGTGTGCAGCAGGCCAGAGTCCGTATCCTCTGGGCGTCTGAATCGATGCAGAGGCATTGGCTGTTCTGTCACATTCAGGTGAGGTATCGTCTCGGGGCCCTAATCTGCAGCGATGGACTGCTCTCCGTTTCTCCAGCTCGCCTGGTAGACTTATTTTTTTTATTTTTTCCCACCTTAATTTTCTCCTCTCGAAGTTCACAGATTGCGCTCGACACTGGTTCAAACTGTCGGTGGTGTGAGCATTTCCTCAACCCTTTTCCTTAAATTTTTATTGACCATCTGACACACTTGATGAGCGGCTCTGGTTCCTTTTTCCTCCTCCCCTCACCACATGCCTCTGCTAGAATGAGTATTATTGCATTTTTTGTTTTGTGATCTGGTAAATTATGCACTTTTTTTTTTACATGAATGTATCATACACTAACATGCTGACTACACTGGCCATGTGCATGTTGATTTTTGTCCATCCACACCAGATGTGATAATGGCACGCAGGTTGAAATGTCAAAATGAACTCTGAACCATCTATTAATTTGGGGACTGGTCAAAACAAACATTAACAGACATTTAGTTAGCTAGCTTGCTATTAGATAATTTGTTCTGGGATATAGACATTAAGTTATTTTACCAAAAAATGCATACGTATTTCAATTTAAAATCTTTCTAGAATTGAGTCGCACAATTTTCTTTACGGACAATTAATTCACCGATAAAAGGAAACCTAGTTAGTTTCCAGTAATCTCTCCTCCAGCCTTCTGTGGACTTTATATGACGGTTGGCAACTAAGTTTAAGGTGCGTTACTGTCACTAACTGGACTCGAGTGTGGACCTCGGTTCATCTTTCAATCACCCACACGGGTATCTACTTGACGTGCGCGACAGGTTTGGATTAAATGATTGGATAACATTTGTGTGCGGCGCAAAATAAATGTGCACAACGCGGGCGGCGCGATCAGCATTTACGAATGCTCAGACCAGTGTCTAGTTTTCCATGGGAATTGTGATTGACTCCAATGTCCCTGACGCTGTCCTAAGCCGTTTTACATCGGCGTGGGGAGAAGTCCGTAACACTAACTTGCCAGCCTACCTTCTCCGCTCTGTCGAAGTCTGACACACAGAATGCTGCTTGCTATTTCCTCCTAGTGCTCTCTCCCTCTGTTTTCTCCTGTCTCTTGCATGGCAGTAATTCTGCCTGAGGGGTACATTTCCTCTTATCTGAAGTCCAGTGCTGACATTAAAGGCCTGTCTATTTGCATTAGCCCTGGGTCACCCATTCTTCAAACCAGCCTCCCCTGCTCTGGGTTTCTCTAGACAAACCAGACTGCCCTGCTCCTCTCTCATCCCTCCCATCCTCATCAGACAGCCAGCACTCTGAAAACAATCAATGCCTAAACCCTTAAGCATGCCCAGGGACTCTGATGGCTTTCCTGACTCACTGCTGACCGATCAGGGTGGAAATTGTTTGCTTGATGCTATGATATCCTGACCCACTTCTGCACCCCCCCCCCCCCCCCCCCCTTCCAAAACCTGATGAGCGCCTTGTTTCAGCGTCAACACGAACTGGTAGTTATGCTTACTAGGGGATGACCAGGCAAAGATCTGAGGCTGGTTTTCCATCCCACAATCCCCCATCACAGCCTGTTCATATACAGCCACTGTTGAGCCACAAGTTTTGGCAGGTTCAACCAGAGCTGCACAGTGATGTTACCACCTTGCATGCAGCATGTTATTCTGTCTAGCTGCCCCAAGGCATCACATTGCGGCCATTATGTCACTACCAGCATTTAGTCTGTTTCTCTCCGGCCCTGGTGTAAACCCTCCCTGTCATAGCATGACCTCTATCCCTGCTAATTGAAGCCAAAGAAATGCTGTTGTGCGTCATTGTCTCTTACCCTTCCCACCAATGTATGTGATGGAGAGAGCCCTCTGCTCCTCTACCCTTCACCAGTAAGTCACAAGGCCGCCTTAATGACCGTTCGACTAACGACATCCAATGGGAAAGGCACAGATTGCTTTTGCCCGGCTCTATGGCTGGGGGAAAGCCCCATCGAGACAGTGACAATACGTGCCCTGCTCTTCTGACCTCTGAGTGACTTCATTTTTTTTATTCTATAGTGCTGCCTTTGAAGGTTTGTAAGACTGCTAGGTGCAAGCATCCTTCACTCTAGGGTAATATGAAGGATTGGTTACGGGGAGGTCTTGTGTAAAAAATAAATAAAAAATTGGGGTCCAGGGATAATTAGCCATCTGAGTGACAGGATGGCATAACCATGGATGTTATGAGGGCGCTTCAGGCTCGGAGGAAGCAGGACGGTTATCTTTTCTTAACACATTCCTTCCTCTTCTGACAGCTGGACACTTCCTGTCATTGTGGTGTGGCTGCTGTCTTCCTTGTTCTGTGTGTTTGTTTTCAGCCTGCTACTCTGCCCTGGCAAGCACCGAAAGGAAATGCTTCCTCTGGCTATCGTTACAGGCCTTCCAGTGGAAACATGTGGCCATGGCCTCTGTCTGCCTCTGTTCCCCTCAACAGACACATAATCAGCCCAACATCCCAGTCCTTTCCTGTTATTCCCCCCTGTTAACTCACATCCTAGAATGCTTAGCAGATGGCTTGTATTCTCTAAAGCAGTGTGGGTGAGCGCCTAAGGGCCAGACTGAAGGTGGGTGGTGCTTGTGTCTCCTGCTGGATCAGCCATCGCGATGAGGAAGTGGGTTAACATAAACAGGGGGTGCGTCGAGCACACAGCACGTGTATTTATTTTTTATTTGCTCACATTCCGTGGTATGTGAAGTCTGAAATTAGCTCCCTTGAAAAGGGAGAATAAAAGGGTGTGAGATTAATACCCCACTTTAAGTCTGTAGAGAAACTGGTAAGATTGTGTCTCTGCAGAGGGGTTTGTTGGCTCTTTTGTTATGCTGCTGAAGGGTGGAGTTTCCCTCTTAACACAGCAGCCAAATGTAGGCATTTTTTGGGAGCTTCTTTATCCCCCCAGGCCCCAATCTTCTTTCCAAGAAGTATCCCCAAAGATGGATGGGAACATTTTAAAGCACTTTCCAATTTAACACTACATAACCCATCCCTTTTTGTGATGGTAGAAAAGCAGCAATAATGTTTATCTTTATTTTGGTTTTATTAAACTGGTGGCTGCATTAGAATTACTAGTTGGTGAATTGCATCAGTTGCAGGAGTTGCTGAGTGGACCATTGGCATCAAGCACTACCCTTTTCTCCTTACATTACTGTTATGCTACATGAATGTTGGCATGTGGTTGCCAATGGGAGGGATCCAATGGTGTTTGTGTATTTTCCGTTACCCTGTGTCGCCGGCTTGTGGTGCTAAGGGCAACATGGCTAGTGAGCACCCTGGGGGTGTCTTCCTAATGTACCTCCACGTGTAGAGTACTGAGAGCCCCGCGGCGGCCATTAAGAGGGAAGCCATTATGGCTCTGAATTGGCCAGGCCCTCGTGAGTGCGCTGTCCTCCAACAGCAGACCTCTCCCTGTGCAGCAAACAAGCACTCCCATGCCTCATTGAGCTGATACCGTACCCCCGTTCGCACCCAGACCATAAAGCAGTTCCACATGTGGTGATCCCCTGTTCTAATTTTAGTAGCAGGGCTTAATAGCTCTGCAGAGATCCCGAGGTCTCTTCGTTTTCAGATCTGATAATGGTTAGGAGGCTTTGGCACTAGGAGAGCTAGTCTTTGGGAATGCTCGCAAATGTTCAGGTTTCACTTTTTTGTTCAATCATATGGAATCGGGGACGGGGTGGGGCTCCTCCCTTGCGACAACCATTGGCTGAGATGTTGCCTAGCAATATTGCCAAATTAGCACTTCAGTTCTGCATTAGTCAGTTGAGTCAGGCCTATACGCCTACCTTCTACTCACTGGCTGTCCAGTCAGACTTCCACAGCCATGCCGAATTTCCATTTCACTGCCTGTTCTTTTCTTGCCAACAGTATAAGAAATGATGACTACAGCAGCCTGCTTTGGTCTGTGGCACTGTACACGGACCCAGAGATTCGCCAAAGCTGTGGGACCCAAATGCATGACTGTGTTCCTCCTGTGTGAAGGTCTGTTTTCATTGTCTAATTGACACGCTGACCAGCTATGACATCCTATTGGAGTCGTCATGCTGCCGCAACCCGCTGCCAAGAGGCACATTAAGCCACGTTTGTCAGATTTTCAGCTGCTAGCGCGGGCAACCTCAGAAGCGCTGCTATTGTCTCTTTCGCTGACAGATGTTGGCTTCCGTCAGAACACCAACACACTGAATCTACCCAATCCTTGGCTAACTGCCGGAATGCTTCAACTAGCAGGCAGGGAAGAAGTTTGTAGCGATCAGAGGAAAAGGTTTTTTTTTTTTTTATCCCCTCAACCAGTAAGCTATAAGCAGCTCATAGTCAAGTTTGGCTTGATACTGGTAAAGGGTCTATTTGTGCTGTTTCTGCACTGAGGTGATTCACCCCTTTTTAAAAAATATATATTTTTTTTGTTGTGGAAATTATCCACAAAGGACCTGCACAGTGCATGTAGCGGTCACTTTGATATGCTTTTCCTGCCATTAGAAGCAGCTCTGCGCCCGCTCATTGACTGCTATCGAGCAGAACGCGCTGCTTTTCAGAAATGTGTTCTCTACACCATGCAGCCTTACACTTTGTCCCTACCCAATTTATGCAGGTAACTGTGTTTGGGAAGTACTGTGAAGCATCGAACGACCAAACCAAATTTGTGCTGTTGTATTTCCTATCTTGGCTCACATCAGGCCCAGTGGAGAGATGGAGGATTGAGAGGCCTTGTTACTCCAGTCGTTTATTGAGTAACATATCTGCTCAAAGAACTGGCACCAGAGGTTTTTACTTCGACTGCTTAGCAGAGTCCTGCAAACATAAATCGTTCACTGGCTCGCCTTGGAAACCGCAGTGTCGTTCCTTTCAATGGCAGTTTAGTGCTTTCATTTTGTTTTGGCCCAGCAATTACATCGGCCCCTGAGAATATTGAGGCCTGCCTAGGATTTGCCACAGTCATCCATCTCACTGGTCAATGCACGTCTTGGCCGCTAACTCAAGATTATAGAGAAGCTGAAACTCAAGTGTTTTAATTGACGAGACTGCTGTTTGTCCTCTAAGAGCAGAAATGAATTTTCATGGCCCAATCGCCCGCATATTAGATTTTTGTTCACCTTTTAAGAGCCCTTTTCTCATACCTTCTGCCGCAAAGCCTTAACTGTTGAAGTGGAGTATCGCTTTGGATAAAATCGTCTGGGACTGGAAGGGAATGCATTAAGCCCAAATATATGTTCGCTCATGAGCTTTGTGATAGCTAAAGTGCGCCGCTACAAAGTGGATAAACGTGTACCTTTGCGAATGCTCTTCTCCACCACCGCAGTGGTGTATTTAAAAATATATATTTTTAAGCGGCTTCTTACCCTTTCCTCATCTGACGTCATGGGATGGAGAACAGCATTATGGCGGACTGAATCCCTACCTGGATTTGGCTTGGCTTTCGCCTGTCCCAGTTCTTATCCTTTCTCCTGTTATGTGGTGTGCTGGACACAGTTTTTATTCCCTGACGTAAGGGCTCAGGGTTGTCAAGAGGACTGCCTCTTCCAGAGAGCTGCAGCAGGACGAGGACGAAGCAGTTAATATCTCTACGGAACTCTTTATTTTTAGACTTACTAATGATCCATTGTCCCAGACCTCATGGATCTTGTTTAGATTGCCTCTCTGCCCTTAAACCTGATTAGATTATTCCCCTTTGCTGTTTCCACTGGTTCCTTTCTAGGGCAATTGGAGACCCATGACTCTTCGCAGTTGACTGTAAAATCATGTTTGACTGCAGCCCTATGTCATCTATGCATTGCTACCAAATAAAATGTTCCTTCCATCTTTTCTCCTTTCCATGCCTGAATCGTCCCCCCTCCTTCAAGCCTGAGTCTCGCCTACCCTAGAACATGACTACTATTACTTGATTGTTTACACCGAGTAGATGAACACGTCACCGCGGTCTGCTCTGTGTGCAGAAATGCACGCTCTCACGCCATCAGATCCCTTTAGTAAAAGCCTACCTTTCCAGGACCTACACCCCAGGGGTGTACAGCCATGTGGGTGAGAATGTCTTAATTAACAGCGCGATTTGCCAAGCCAGGATACTCAGAAATCTGGCAGTGGCTTCTGATTTTAAATTCAATTTTCACAGAACCGCTTGTTGCAATTTCGATGAGGCTCTCTTGTTCAGATATCGGTAAGTGGACTGGAGGCAGGGCATGAAAGGGATAACAAATCCAGTTTGTCATCTGTTTTGGGAAAGTACCTGCGCATCCAACTCACTCCGGTGCTTCGCTAAATCACATTTGACATTGTCTGTAAGCTTAGGTTAATTTGCACACAATCATATGATGGAAAGACCTGTGTTGTCCTTGTTAATACAGACAGAGCTCCACATTCTTAATCATAGCCTCAATTTTGTCCTGCACATTGTACATAGTTGCAGAGTCCCTGTAATCCTAGATTCAGATCATTCAGGGGAGAACATCACCCAGGTAGGACAGTCATGAGAAACTCCTCATGCAAGAGGTCAAACAAGTAAAAACAACTTTAAGCTCATCTAAAAAAAAGTGTAAATACTTTGCCCCTTGATAACAGTGCACTTCTGTATGTTGTGAAAGCATTACATGGTTACTGCCCATATCATTGCATAATGCAGAAAATACACGTCAGCCAGTTCAGAGGCCTTGCGTTGACAACATTTTCACTGTAGTGTCCTAAAAGTCTTTCAAGCTGTCAGGCATTCCCTTGGCAGCAAGAGCCTCTTGGTGGGTGCTGCAGTGTACCCAAGTGGCGTCGGGAGCAACTGTTTGTATGCACATTACCACTCCATTATGTCTCCCTGTCATGGCTTTTGTGCCATCAGTACAGATGTCAACATGAGCAGCAGCGGACTGTTAGTGGAATTCCCATGAGAGATTAACGGTTAATGTGATTGGATGTTAATTATTTGACTAGGCTACCTGTATTTGACATTGTTATTTCGCTGAACACTAATGGTTTAATTGTATTTTTGCCAGTGAAACGAGGCTTGTCAGACGGACTCACCCAAATGTATAGCCCCGTTGGAAATATAAATGGACAGTTTAAAAATGTGAACTATTGTTTGATTTCACAGTATTGACGGTTAAGCATGAGCTGGGCTATGCTTGACCGTCAGTGACGTTAGTAGGCTTGAGTGGTATACTGGGGTATTTGGAAAAAGTCCTGGGATGGGTTTTCAATGTTGTAAATGTTTAGAATCAATCCTCAAGGTGGTTTTCACATCTCTTGACTGCGTGCAGCTTGTAGATTACGCACCAATTTAGACAAAGGACACCGGGCGGACCCCTGGTAAATGTAGTCTCTTATGGTCAATCTTCCAATGATATGCCTACAAAATACGTCACAATGCTGCAGACACCTTGGAGAAACGATAGAAAGGGCAGGCTCATTCCCGGCGCATTCACAGCCATATAAGGAGACAATGGAAAACAGAGCCTCAAAAATTCTGCCCATTTCCTGGTTGATGTTTTATCTTGGTTTCGCCTGTAGCATGAGTTCTGTGTCACTCACAGATCATATCTTTGCAGTTTTGGAAACCTTTGAGTTTTCTTTCCAAAGCTGCCAATTATATGCATAGTCGAGCATCTTTTCGTGACAAAATATTGCGCTTAAAACGGGCACGTTTTTTTTATCAAATTAAAAGAGCGCCCCCTATATCCAAGATGTTAACTACTTTAAGTTTAAATATTTGTAGCTACTTAAGTAAATACCTGTAGTCAACTCGTTTGTCTTAGATAAAGAACACTGCGTTCATTTCAGCAGTCACATTGTGTAGCTTGGTCATCCCAGTCATGTGGTTTACTTGAGTCACTCACTGTTGTGCAGCATGCTCCAGGTGATAATTACAGTATGAAATTCACAACTAAATATTGTCTACAATGTGCTAAATGCTGTGATCTATCCTTCTCTTTCACTTTGACTGTCCTCCTGACACTTTTTTTTGTTAATATCGGGAGTCCAGAGCAGAGTTCAATTCTCTGTTATGCAATAGGCAGACCTGGCGATTCGGTGTGTGCAGCAGACCGAATGCTGACTCTGGCACTTTGAAACACAAACTAGGCTGAGTGGGGTGGGTGAAGGGAGGCCGGGGGGGGGCTCTATTACGATCTCATTTAACCTTACACACGCACACAGACGTGATGCAGGACCCCCATACCTTTTCCTCTCCATTCTTTCATGGTCTCCTAGAATTTCTATGCTAACATCAAAGTAGTTTCAGATGGCTGTGTGTGCTTCAAACAGCACTGGATAAAGTTGCATCACCTGAATTGCTGTCAGTTCTCCTTCAGTTCTACTCTGCTCCTGCCCAAGTTATCCAGCTGTTCTTTCTGCATTTTTGGATTAAATGATCCTTAGTCTCTACCTTATTTGACTAGCCACACGTCGCCAGGGTGGACAAGCACAACTTATTTCATCGCAAGTGCCCAGGCGGGGTCATTTTTAGGTTAGCCCAGCGGTTGGGAAAAGACTCTGCGAGGATTTCGATGCCGGTGAAATTAGATGTCAAGTGTTGTGCTTCTCAGGCTGATTGCCCGGCCTCTATGTTAATGTGACATTTTAGCAGGAGGAAATAAAATTAGGCCAGGGGGGAGCCTTTTGTAAAGAGACCGTGCTTGTCAGTGTAGAGGGAGGAACGTTACAGGTTGTTGGCTGTGTTGCCAATTTCTAAGCCTTTCAAACCTGATGAACCCCCAGTGCCTGGCCCTCCTACGGATCCCACCCTGGGAAGCTTGAGTCCACACACACACACACACACACACACACACACAACCTATGTTCTAGGCAGTATGAACCGCCTCTTACCTTTTAGCGTTTCATCACCACTAAGTCCTATGACCATACGGCTACAATAGCCAACCAAAGTCATCCCCATGGTCCCAGCCGGGCCAAATTCATTAGGTCACACCATAGCCAAACGTTTCACAACGGAAAACAAAAGTTTACCTTTTCTTATTGGACAAATTCCTGTCCCTCCCTGTTTCGGTTTTCTATCTATTTGAACCCAATACTTTCCACTAAACCACATACACCCTTTTCTACTCAAACAGATCTGTGAGAATTGCATAGTTCAACTAAGTCCTGGCCCAAAAAAACGTCAAAGTTTAATTATTAATTGATTTGGCCTGGCCTAAGAAGCTTTCAGTCCTTTATCCAGGGAAGGGCCTAGCTACTTAGTGATATTGTCTGCACTCCCCATCCCACTTAATTCATAGCTCGACAGCTGAATAGATGTCACCCTAATGGGGAGGACTAATGTCATCTCAGTGGTGTGCTCTGTAACCCTTGACGGTGTGGATCAAACAGATTTGAGATTCTCCTGAGCTTCTTGCCAGATGTGCCTTTGTCTATGGTCAGGAAATCCCTTTCAACAGTTATTTTTTTTCATTTTTTTTTCAGGTCCTATACGTGTGTTTTTATAACACCCTCTCTTCTCAAGCCCTGCTGCTCTGGGTGGTGCTACAGCACTCGGTTACTTTGGCTGTAGAGGTGATTTCCCTCCCCTGTCATTTGGGATCTGGTATTGATTTCTATGATGCAGATGTTTTAATTGAAGGGTGGCCCTTTGAGGCCCACCTTAGGTTTCCTTCTACCACACTCCCTCAGATGGCCTCTGTTTCCTCTGCCTCGGTCGTTGTTGTGAGCTCCCATTGGTGTCACGCCCCCCCCATTGGTGTCACGCCCCCCCCCCCCTTTATCCAAACCACAGTTTGGATAAACCTCCTACAAAGGTTTCCCTTCGGGATTTTACCTTAATTGAATTAGGCATTCCGTGAAAGCTAAACATTTACTGAAATGCTGTGTTGTCCATAATGGGGGGGTGCCTAAATCTGAAAGAGGACATGGGCCTATCTAATTTGTCAGGACCAGGCTCGAACATAACAGGCACTTTGGTTGAGGGATGGTTTGTGAACATCAACTGGTGGTCACGGAATACACTGTCATGGTTTAAGGGGCCGTGTGGTCAGGGATGTGGGATGCAGCGTGACCAATGGTTGTCCACCCTGTAGTTAAGCTACAGAACACTGCAGCCCAGTCCTTCCTTATCTGGCCCAACTGAACATCGGAAATGAATCCCATGTCTCAACACCCCCCTGGGGAGACAGACTGCATGTCTCAGCTGTGTGTGTGACTTGATGTATATAGGATTCTAGTATTTTGAGGCTGTATTTGCACTATGTAGGCAGTAATAGTGTATGTGTGACTGGAATTGTCTTGCTGTGGGTTGGTCCCTGCCTTTGGTCCATTTGTTTTACTGGACAGGCTGATCTAAACTGAAGGCACATCTCCCCTTGAACGATTGGCTCTCTCCTATTCCCCGTTCTCTGCTGCCCCCTCAAACTCACTATTTCACTAGATGTACCACCAGCATGCTGTCTGAGCTAGCTTTAACCCCTCACACGCCACAACTCCCTAGACCTCATCTAACAAGTCCTCAATGGTTTGATCGGACACACACAGCAATGGGTCGTACTCAATAGGTTACACTGTAGTGAAGCATTTCCAAAAGTTGTGCAGTGGAAAATGAAAACGAGTTCTGATGGTAACTTTCCCATGTCACTCCGCTCTGGACCGACTCGGCGACTATTTTCTATAGCATTAGTTTTGTTCTCCGTGCAATCCTCAAACTGCATGTTGCTTTTGTCTTTCAGAGATCAACAGAGTGAGGAAAGAAATGTACAGTGACACCGCGAACGGCCTGGTAGAGAAACACCCTCTGGATTTACCTGAGGCCCTGGGACCGATCATTCACCTGCAGGAGAAGCTCTTTGTGCCTGTAAAAGACTACCCTGACGTAAGTGATGACACACTAATATATATCGGCATGCACACTTAAACACTACGTGATCACACAGGCTACTTGTACACGTGCAATTTTCTGTTCCTATTTTCTTCCAACTATGACTCCCTACTATCCTTCGTTACACAGAATACCATTGAATGATACTTTGCCTCATAGCGTTGAACTACTCGAATGCCACATTTTTGCTCCACTAGTAGCCTGTTTAATGTTGCGTTATCATTAAAGGCTGCCTCCAAAAGGAAAAGCACACTCCCAGCTGTTTAGAGTTAGTTACCCAAATGGGCAGAGAAAGAAGGGAGAGGAGTGGGTCAGGAGGAGGAGGGTGGGGGGTGATGTTAGACTACCTTTCTAAAAATACACGGGAAGTTGAAAATTGACGGCTTACCACCTGAGCCCTGAATAGCCCCTGGCAGCGTCCAGCATTGAGACTGGACGGGGTGGAGAGGATGGTTATAGCTGGATAGAGGGCACTGCAAAGACCGGTCTGGATATGAGCAGACTAGCACTGTTACTCTAGCTGCAGACGTCATGGGGGGGGTTGTTGTTGAGGGCCATGGTGAAGATGTCGGAGATGTGTGCTTGTGTGTACACTGACTGTGAGGAGTTTGACAAGTGGGGTCATGAGATGTGGGCGGGTATGCGTGCGTACCTTTCCCCGGTTAGCCACCATCTACCGGTGCCCGGTACTAATCGTACTGGGTGGCACAAAAGGATGCCCGTGTCACCTCTCTTCTTCCCCACCCCCCCAGTTGCACGGATTTGGAGGGACAGGCAGCGGAGAGGCCCAGCCAGGCGTGAAATGCATTTTCCCCCTGACAGCTGATAAAGGGACCCACTCTTCCCGCACCCCAAACTGTTCCAACCCAGTCTTCCTGCTAGTCCCACCAGTCCCTACATACCTCTCTGGCTCAGCCTAAAATCCAGGCCCCACAACAGCCCTAAATACGATTCCCAAAGCCATTAGTCGATCCTCCTAAATTGAATGGCTTCTTCTAGGAAAAACTGGCGCCGTGACATACTAATGTCTTGCCATTGTCCAGATATACAGTTGAAGTCAGAAGTTTACATACACACTTATGTTGGCGTTATTAACTCGTTTTTCAACCAGTCCGCAAATGTCTTAACTTCTTGACGCTACCATCCCTTTAGCGGGATAATTGTCATCTGCTGAATTGCATAGCACCACATTCAAATAATATTACTAAAAATATTTATATTCATGAAATCACAAGTGCAATATAGCAAAACACAGCGTAACATTTTGTTAATCCACCTGTCGGGTCAGATCTTGAAAATATGCTTAACAGCGAAAGCAATCCAAGCGTTTAAGTTTATCGATCACTAGACAAAACATTATGAACACCTAGTATCAAAGTACCTTGGTCACAAATCAGAAATGCAGTAAAATTATTCGCTGACCTTTTTGATTTTTGGATGTTTTCTCTCACGAGACTCCCAGTTACACGTTCATGAAGATTATTTTTATATCCAAAATACCGCAGTTTGTTTGGCGTTTTATGTTCAGAAATCCACAGGAAAGAGGTCACGACAACCCAAACAAATTCCAAATAGTATCCGTAATGTCCACAGAAACATGTCAAACGGTTTTTTATAATCAATCCTCGGGTTTTTAAAATATATCATCGATAATGTATCATTTTTCAAAATAAAAGCCTGAAGCTATCTCTAAAGACTTTGAGGAAGCGATAGGAAAATGAATCTGGTTGATACCCCTTTGGTGTCAAAGAGCAAATCACTCTCAGAACATCAGCAAGGACCTTGTGAAGATACTGGAGGAAACGTGTACAAAAGTATCTATATTGACAGTAAAACAAGTCCTGTAATGACATAACCTGAAAGGCTACTCAGCAAGGAGAAGCCACTGCTCCAAAACTGCAATAAAGCCAGACAACAGTTTGCAACTGCATATTGTAGTTTTTTGAGAAATGTTCTCTGGTCTGATGAAACAAAAATAGAGCTGTTTGGCCATAATTACCATCGTTATCTTTGGAGGAAAAAGGGGGATGCTTGCAAGCCGAAGAACACCATCCCAACTGTGAAGCACGGGTGGCAGCATCATGTTGTTTGGGTGCTTTGCTGCAGGAGGGTCTGGTGCACTGCATAAAGTAGATGGCATCATGAGGCAGGGAAATTGTGGATATATTATAGCAACATCTCAAGTAGAGGTCGGCCAATTATTTTTTTTATGGCCGATTTCAAGTTTTCATAACTTGAAATACTTTATTTAACTAGGCAAGTCGGTTAAGAACAAATTCTTATTTTCAATGACTGCCTAGGAACTGTGGGTAAACTGCCTTGTTCAGGGGCAGAATGACAGATTTGTACCTTTTCAGCTCAGGGGTTCCAATCTTGCAACCGCACAGTTAACTAGTCCAATGCTCTAACCATTGCACTCCACGAGTAGCCTGCCTGTTACGTGAATGCAGTAGAAGCCAAGTTAAATTGCTAGCTAGCATTAAACGTATCTTTTAAAAAAAACAATCAATCATAATCACTAGTTATAACTATTAATCCAGTTTAGCAGGCAATATTAACCAGGTGAAATTGTCATTTCTCTTGCGTTCATTGCACGCAGAGTCAGGGTATATGCAACCGTTTGGGCTGCCCGGCTCATTGCGAACTAATTTTACGTAATTATGACGTACATTGAAGGTTGTGCAATGTACCAAGAATATTTAGACTTAGGGATGCCACCCGTTACATAAAATACTGAACGGTTCTGTATTTCACTGAAATGATAGTTTCTGGATTTGATCATATTAATGACCAAAGGCTCGTATTTCTGTGTATTATTATGTTATAATTAAGTCTGATTTGATAGAGCAATCTGACTGAGCAGCAGCAGGCCCGTAATCATTCATTCATTCATTCAAACAGCACTTTTTTGTGTTTTGCCAGCAGCTCTTCGCCAGCACAGCTCTGTTTATGACTTCAAGCCTATCAGCCTATTGGCTGGTGTAACCAATGTGAAATGGATAGCTAGTTAGCTGGGTGTGTCCTAATAGTTTCAAACGTCACTCGCTTTTAGATTTGGAGTACTTATTCCCCTTGTGCTGCAAGGGCCGCGGCTTTTGTGGCATGATGGGTAATGATGCTTTGAGTGTGGCTGTCGACGTGTTCTTGGTTCGAGCCCAGGTAGTGGCGAGGGGGACGGAAGCTATACTATTACACTGGCAATACTATTGTGCCTATGAGAACATATCTTTGACTATTGGATATGAAATACAAATGGTATTGAGAAATAGTCCTATAAATACTATATTAACTACACCCTAAAACTTCTTACCTTGGAATATTGAAGTCTCGTGTTAAAAGGAACCACCAACATTCATATGTTCTGAGCAAGGAACTTAAACGTTAGCTTTCTTACATGGCACATATTACTTCTCCAACACTTTGTTTTTGCATTATTTAAACCAATATTATATATTAGTTGTTAATTCAGTATTGTAATTGTCATTATTACAAATAAAAGAATGTAAACAATTGGCCGAATTTTATAAATATATATTTTTTTTAAATCGGTATCGGCTTTTTTGGTCCCCCAATAATCGGTATCAATGTTGAAAAACCATAATCGGTCGACCTAATCAAGATATCAGTCAGGAAGTTAAAGCTTGGTCGCAAATGGGTCTTCCAAATTAACAAGGATCCCAAGCATACTTCCAAAGTTGTGGCAAAATGGCTTAAGGACAAAGGTATTGGCGTGGCCATCACAAACCCTTGACCTCAATCCTATAGAACATGTGTGGGCAGAACTGAAAAAGCATGTGTGATGAAAGAAATAAAAGCTGAAATAATTCTCTACTATTGACATTTCACATTCTTAAAATAGTGGTGATCCTAACTGACCTAAAACAGGGAATTGTTACTTTGTCAGGATTTGTGCGTCTGAGTTTAAATGAACTTGGCTGAGGTGTATGTAGACTTCTAACTTCAACTGTATATATACATTAACACGTTTGGTGTGTGTATGTTCACCTTAGGTTTAACCGGTACCTGCATACATGGTGTACCCATCGGTTGTGTGTCACAGCACTATAGGTATTGGTGGACTGCACCGCCTATAACACCTATGCAAGCTGACGTGGGGAGACTGAGTGGCAGCACTGCCTTTGGTACCGAGACCTGTCGAATGGTGGGACATGCCTCAAAGACACCCGTACACAGCAATGTTTTCTTGGGCATGTCGTAGTTGCGCTTAGTCTGAGCACGTCAATGCCAGGGCTAAATTAATTTGAGTTCTCCCTTGTGAATAGGATGAGTCACCGTGTGGTCTGAGGAGCACTGCTCGACCACTCGTTCTTGTTCCGTTCATCCCTCTGTCTCTCTTCGAGTGTTTCTGGGGAAAACTAAACCGATGGTAGTAAACAGAACAGCACATGGCCTTAGTCACTTGCTTACGTCAAACAAAAGCAGAAATATTCAAATATCCTGAAGCCTAAAGAGTAGCCAGCAATTTTTTTTGACCACCTCCGCAGTTTCCCAGTCAGTAGATATTCATTGTTTTGCCGACCAATAATCTTTTCATAGAGAAAGGGTGGATATGTTAGTCTAGCTTTTAGCTTAGCAGCTAAACAGATGAGGGGCAAGCTGGGTTGCCTTCTGTGACGCGAGGTCCTAGAAAAAAGGGGCCTACTTTCTCCTAGGTCTGACGAGCAAACCCACTCCTGTCTAAACAATCGGTCGCATTCAGACATCCCAGCTGTTCTGAGGTGCAGAATAATAAAAACAGACCTTCACTGGTCTGAGGTTACTGTAATGATTATTAGCTGAGGGGAATTTTCTTCCTCACGTTTTTGAGTGATTTGCCACAGGATGCATACTCTTACTGAGTCTCAAATGGCAACCCATTCCCTTCATAGTGCACTACTTTTGACCAGAGCCCATCAGGCTCTAGTCAAAAGTAGTGCACTGTAGAGGGAATAGGGTGCCACTTGGGATGCAGACTTGCACTTGTAGAGTGCGCCGAGCTCCCAAGACAATGGTTCTGCTTTCCAAGTCCACATTGAGCTCTTGGCATGACACAGCTTCCACTGAAGATTTATCTTTATAATCCTTACCTCTCCTCAATCTTATTTCCCCATTTTCATATCCTCTTCCCCGGTTAACACTTCTGTCCCTTTTTGTCCTCTGCCACTCCTTCCCTTCCCCTCTTTCCATCCCTTCTTTCTGCCACTTCCCTCATGCACGCTCTCCCTTCATCTGTCTCGTTACATCTTTCTCTCAGCCATTTTCTTCCTCTCGAACACTCCAGCCCCAATACCAAGTAATTAGATTGTCTTGGTCCCTTGCTGCAGTGCAGCATGTCAATTTCACCGAAATAACTTGTCCTGCCAAGACGACCGTGTTATAATTCCCTTTGCAAGGAATGTGCACGCTGAGGTGTGAGCTCTCTAGAGTATGTGTGTTTGCACACACAGATGTTTGCTGATGTCATCAGCACGGCACCGTCGAAGCCTGGCATCCGTCACTCGTGGAGGCGACTGCAGGTCGTGACCGGAGGGGAGTGATTGTCCATCAAATTCAGTTTAGCTCCCTTGCAGTCTGGGATGGGCTGGAGAAACCCTCACCCTAATTTCTTCCTCTGACCTCCAAATGGATTTACTTCACTCCCTTGTTCCTTTACTCACCACATTTATGTTTCCCTTCCACACCCCTGAAGATCCCCAATGGGTTGTGTGTAGTGTAAGGGATTGTGGGTGTCTTTCTAGGCTGAGGTAAGCCTAGCCCCCACCTGCCTGAGGCTGCCTGCCGAGTGTATGAAATGGGACACCCTGTTGGACGTAGGCTGTTGCGCAACTGGTCTGGAAAACGGGTCAAACTGGAAAGGGTTCTTTATCTTCTTTTTTTTTTTTTTTGAAGGAGCCGTTGGCCGCCTATAGGTCTTCTGGCTGTGTTGCCTAAGAATGCTTTGGCTGTGCATACAGTTGATTGACTAGGCTAGATTCCATCCAACATTAGTTGACGGATTGTTAGTCCATTGTGCCATCTTCAGATTCAGTGATGTTCTTCTGTGCTGCCAACTTAATTCTATGATGTTTGAGGTCTGTTTTTATTATTCTGTATTCAAATAGGCCTCATCTCTTCCCCACCACTAGAATGTGCTGTCTGTCGTGACTGTCCCTAACTTTACTATAGTCTACCACGACTGTTGTGGGTTTACAAATAATTGTATTAGGCCTCAGTCTCCGCGGCTGCAACGGAACCTGTTGGCACTGTAACAGCTGTTTTGAACCCCCTCTCCCAGTCTTAATTTGCAGGTTATTACTGGGGATTTTGAAGCAAAATGACTCCAATTGAGCGTCTCAAATGACTTCCCAGTGTTTGTTGATAAATCGGTGCTTTAAAAAAACAATCGCTGTGGGCTCTTATTAACCCGTTTAGAAAGTGGAAGGTGTTTATTTACTCCCAGTTTGCTCAGATTATTTTGTCACTTTCGTGTTAGTCAGTTCATGTATATTTTTGGTTTCTTATTATCCCCCATTTGGAAGTCATTGAAGATTTTAGACCGCTGCCACCAAATGTAAGATTACATATGAAACACTTAAATTGCTTTGCGGAAGGTTAGGGTCTGTTTTGATTTTCCTAACCTATTTGTGGAGATGACACCTACCCTCCCCTCCCTGTAACAACAATGACTTTACAATAAGCGAGCGTGTCGTGAAAAGTAGTCTAAAATGCATTTTATTTTTTATAAATGTGTCACAATTGATCTGCCTCAATAGGCAAACTGCTCCCGTTCAGCATAAATCATTCTGTGGGATGGAGGGAAAGGCTCTGAGTGAGCCTGAGTGAAATAATGCAAAATAGAGTGCCGGTGTCGTATCTAGTTAATTTCTGTGTGCAGAGCTGATTATTTTTTTTTTTACACCTCAGCGATCGCCGCTGCTAGGGACATTAGAGGCCACTGTGGACACATTCTTTTGGCAGGTGGGCAAGAAGCCTGCAGCAACACCCACCCCCTGTGTGCCATTGGGTGAGCGCTGCGACAAGTAGGCGTCCTTTTTTTACCCAGAGTGACGAGGGTAAAAGGAAATGCGTTCTTCTGGCGTACCACTCTCCCCGTCAGCCATAATGATCAGTCGAGGTCCCACTGCCATTTCGGCTCCGTTGTCTTCTCTACAACCCAGCAGGGGCTAGTGGGATTGTATTACGCTCACCCCCATTTTTGACCTGTGGTTATTTTTTATGTTCATAAAATGTGTAACGTCTTTTAGCTGTAGTATAGGGTCTGAAGGCGACCTTTTCACTTAGACGTTTATTTGAGTCTTGGCCACTGTGTGAAAAGGTGATTTCATCAGAGGTAAAGAAGTTAGGAAAGAAGGGAGCGTGTTTTAGACGGTCTAGTGCACTGACCCTGGGCCGGGTCCCTCCACAGAGAACGTAATTAAGCAGGCCCCCGTGGGAAACATGTCATTAGACATGGCCCCACACCACACTAATGGAGCTGGAGATGGGCTGTTTTTTTTTCTGAGGATGGAAATGATTGAGGATTTCTGTACTCTACCTAAAGCCTATGATCTGTCACAGCCCAAACATGATTTAAGTCTGGTTGGAGTGGATTAGTTTGTTGATCAGAGAAGGCCTGATGAAAAGAGAGGGAAGAGTCAAAGGATGTTGCGATGAATGTGGATCCAGATCTGTGTATGCATTTTCCCTGTGGTGTAGACTAGTGAGAATGAAGTGTAAAACAAGCAGGTTCTTCATGAGGGATCAAACATCAGTAATTGACCTGTGGCGGGTGGATTAAACATCCGAACCGCGACTGCTGTCGGAAGGCGATCAGCAAGCACGCTCATTCACTTACCCTTGGCTGACACACATACTCGTGTGTGTGTGTGTGTGCGCGCGCACACACTTGGCCTTACATGCCCCATTCACATCCAGCCTGTCTGTAACAATCTACATACAGAAATCATACCAGTGCAATATGCTTGTACAGTGTAATATTGCATTGACTGTGTTTTTTGTCTTCTGAAAAGTTTGAAATCCATTCAGGGGCATCCCAGATAGGATTTTTTTGGTTTAGCTCTGCAAACACCGTCTGAATTTAGTGTAACTCCAATTAAAGGAACTGACTAAACTTATTTGAATATGTGATTTGCTGACGGCGATTGGGCTGTATCTCCTGCACAGGGGCGGCAGGGTAGCCTAGTGGTTAGAGCGTTGGACTAGTAACCGGAAGGTTGCAAGTTCAAACCCACGAGCTGACAAGGTACAAATCTGTCGTTCTGCCCCTGAACAGGCAATTAACCCACTGTTCCTAGGCTGTCATTGAAAATAAGAATTTGTTCTTAACTGACTTGCCTGGTTAAATAAAGGTAAAATAAACAGTATATGCTCTGTGACTTGACGCGCGTGCACTCAGCCTCATCTGAGGGTTTGTGATTGACTTATGCTGATTAACTCGATGCTCTGATGAACAGTTATTGAGATTTTTCTGCCTCTTTGCATAATTAGTCCATGAACTTTGCCTTCTGCGCCAATCCTCCATTTTCCTCCTCCCACCCACCCCCTTGCAACTTGGCCCATTTCCTCTGCTGCAACCCCAAACAAATGTATCAAAGGCAGGCTGATTAGGTGCTAAATGTGTGCTTTGATGTGAAAATTTCATAAGTCTAGTACCTGGTCACATTTTCCCTCTTGCTTGCTTCTCCAGACTGAGGGTACAATCTTATTCTGGGAATTACTCTCGGACCACTGCAACTGCTATCCCAGTATAATTACCCATCCTGGTCCCCCTTGCCCAGGGTTGTGTTCATTTAAAGCACGTGGTAGCAAAACTTTCTACAACCAAGCAAAGTTATTGGACAAGTTCAGATAGTTACCTCACTGCTTTTGGAAAGTTTTCTATTTTTGTGCCCTACAGAACATGACCCAGGTAGAGCAGAGGGGGCTAATTTGTTAACCCTGGTGGCACCAGTCCTGTGTGAGACATGCCCTGGGTCTGGGTTGGAGAACGAGAACCCTCCAGATGTTCCTAGGCACTGCTATTTGACGGGAGGTTAATTAATAATGGGCAGGGACAGCGCAGTGCTCCAATCACTTGTTTTCCCCCTCTCCTGTCTGATTTTGGGGGGGGGCACGGAGCATAGCAAAGGTGAAAAACGGATTAATTGAATGATACGCCAGCTAGTGTTCAGCCACTGATGAATTAATGATAAACCCCAAATGTCACCTGGGAGACGGCATGTACAGTAGTAAGAGTATTGATTTATTCTAGTGAGGGATTGGGGGGGAGGAGAGACAGAAATGCAAAGGGAAGTCGATGTGATGCGGCACAGGGAAGAAAGGTCTGAGTTGCAGACGCTGTCAGAACAGCAGGTGGGAGTGGACTTTGTTGGGGTTGAGTAGAGGTGAAAGTATACACCCCTGTCTGTGGTGTGCTGCCATATATGCGCAGCAAATAGTGTGTTGTGTACCTGCAAGACCTCTGCTTGGTAGGGCTCCTATGTACAAGGAGTGTTATTAGGAGAGCAGCGAGGAGGGGTAGGTGGCGGGAGAGATCCTCTGTGGTTTGAAGGTCACTTCTGCTCTGAGTTTGCCAGTCATGCCGCTGAGAGACATGTCTACAGTGCATGGGGAGAGGTTGCAGTCATGTTCTGCAATGTAAATGTGTTCCAACAGACATACTCATCTCCCCTGGTAAAAGGAACCGGGCAATATGGATATGTGGCACAATAACCCAGGGTGTCCCAGGGAAACATGTCGCAACTCTGTGCAGCGCCTTAGATAGGGATTCTTGTTGCACTCTCACTGTATGAAAAGGGTCGCTCATTTACACAATTGGCCTAAGATAATTATTTGTTCTCATCCCTGCTACCCCCCCCAATACACTCAGTGAGGCACATCGCCACTAACAAGTAATAAAAACAATTTTAAACTTCCTTATCCAGAGCTGCGGTTGAGGCTGGCAAATATTTTTACATTGTATACGTCCTTAAATGGGTAACCCGCCTGCTCCCTGCTTTGGGGCCCAGGGGAGCCAGACAACTTCAGAGCGAAGAGCGGGGCGTAGGCAAGGAGTTTCTCTCCTCGCCCCCGGTCAGCCCCCTCCGCCTGCCGAGTGCCGATAAGGGGGGGTAAACAAAGCCCCTTTTAATGTCACTCTAAGCCCCCGTCCTGGGAGGCCCTCGGAAGTGGGGGGGGGGGGGGGGGGGGGGGGGGCGGTGGCTGTGAGTGTTGATTCGCAGGGGCTGGAGGAAACTGAGATGAAAGTCAGGGAGAGAAACTGGTGGCGAAAGGTCCCAGTGTCTCTAATCTCCTAATGCCTTAAATTAGGAAAGGGAATTGGCTGCTCTGAGAACGGCCTCCGCAGAGAGCCAGCGGAGTTCTTGTTGAGTTTGCAAAATAAATAGATCGCTTATGCATGCATTTCATTCAACAGATACAAAAAAGAGATGAGGAGGTGGCGGGATGGAGGTTCATAGCCTGCATTTGCAATTTGTACAGTCACTGCTAGAAATGAAATCTGTTTCTCTCCAGTGATTGACAGAATTGATGGATGCTGATTATATGGTTGGTTAGTCAGCCTGGCTGTTGGAGCTGCTCATATTTACCATGTGTTTTAACTAGATGGACGTTGTCTTGTTATAGTACCGCCCTGTGGCCATAGCTACCAGTTGTCATCCCTTTCAACAATCAAACATGGCTGACGTGACACCTGCACACATACTGACTTGTTTAGCCAAACGTTCCTTGCATGCCACCAAACCTTCGCCAGAGTTAAGTGCCCCTTTCTGA
The DNA here is from genome assembly GCF_002021735.2 of Oncorhynchus kisutch. Lineage (NCBI taxonomy): Eukaryota > Metazoa > Chordata > Actinopteri > Salmoniformes > Salmonidae > Oncorhynchus > Oncorhynchus kisutch. The sequence continues at coordinate 40,687,318 of NC_034187.2, forward strand.
CAATTCAAGGGGACAGGGGGATGAAGCTGGTAGCGTGACCTTTGGCCAACATGACCCCCCTCACCCACATACATGCTCACTCGCGTGTCTTTTTGGTTTAGAATGGCCGGATTTCCTGGCACAGCCTCTGACTCATTTTATAACACAACCGCTTTGTTTTGGAAGGGAAGGGCGGGTAGTGACTTCCTGGCAGGTCTTGGAACTGTAACCGCCTCTGATAGGTCACACATTTAGCTTTTTGTATTTTATACATTCCAATGGCTTATGAGGGTGGTTACCTCAGTTGGTAGAGCATGGCACTTGCAATGCCAGGGTAGTGGGTTCGATTCCCACGGGGGACCAATATAAAGATGTATGCATTCATTATTGTAAGTCGCTCTGGATAAGTCTGCAAAATGACATTTTTAAATGTTACCACCTGAGGGAAAATGTAGAATCTTTGCTGCAGCAGACTCTGTTCCACGATGAGCAATAAGGGGTGATTAAAAAGAGGGTTGTTTACAACGCCATATGGGGACAGTTCTTGCACATGTGGACTTGATATCACGTCCCCTGTTTGTCAAAGCACTTCTTTTTCCTCTATGCTGTTGAATTATGTGCTGCGTATTGTATTTCTGTCCTAGACGTTTGTGGCCCTGCGTTTATGAGCAGCGCAGAATTTACCTGGAGTGGAGGGTGCGTTAACAGCTCGGCCAGACGCCTGCTCCCTCCTTTCTCAGTCACAACGGTTGCCCTCACCAAACATGGCTGGTGCTGGGGGGATACTGAAAAGACCCCCATCCCTCAAGAATAGATCTGTCCCCCCCAACCTCCTCCACAACCCTATGTCCTTGAACCACTTATCATGCATGTCAAAGGGGTGTCTTTTTAAAGCCATTAGATAAACTGGCTCAACTTTGGGTGGGATTTGCCCTGCCCCTTGTGGTGGTAATTCCTGTCTTGTACCAGTATTCAAAGTGCGTAATTCCCCCACTTTCCAGCAAGCCCCTGCTCTGTCATGTACAATCAGCATCAACATATTCATAGCAAGGGAGAATTCACTTCTATCTTGAGAGCAGTTGCAGAGCGATCCATGGCAAAAAGGATATTTCCTATCGGTATAGGAACTCCTTTCATAACCGACTCTCCTCACATGGGGATTAGAGCTGCTAGTGTGGGTTTCTCTGGCTATGTCTTCAAATAAACATATAGCAGAGTAATTGGCCAGTAATTTATAGTATACCACGCAAGCATTATTTGTGTCACTGGCTGGGGTTTGATAAACACTGAGCTTGTCTGACCTTAAATATCCATAGCCATGCTGACAGGCGGTGTGAATTATCATGCAGTGTGCACTGTCAAAGACATTAGCTCTAGCTATTTTCTTATCTTATGACAGAGTAAGCTTGGGCGGACTAGCTAGCTTTTAAAGGTTATGCTTCACCCAGGGACCTTGCTCCTGTCGCCTCTTGTCTATGAGCGTGTGCTCCTGATGCTAGACTGATGGCGGAAGGCCGTTGGTGGCCGACCGTGGGTCGAGGCTGTGCCTGGGTGCTAGTCCTCTTGTCGCCTTCTGCTTCCTGCGTGATGCAGACTGACATTTCGCTCCTCCGCTGCCTAAAGGGGCAGGGGGATCGGAACACAGCCAGAGTTTATCGCTATATTCTCTACTGGGTGACTAGAAGGAGCAGGCGCCCTGCCGTCACCACCCCCACACCAGTCTAGTGACTAGAGTTGGCAAACAGACTTTGGCCTAGCCTGCCCACTTGTCTTCGTCAGCTCCACAGGGAAGCAAAGGGTCTGGTAAGGAAATGTTAGGCCTTTGTTAGTAGGCAACTCCTAGAATGACTACAACATGTCTCTCGTATGTGCACAATGCTGGCCTTGTGGACTTCATTTGATTTTTAGGAATTAGTAAGCATGGATTTCATACCTAATAAAATTGTGCCAACCATAACTTAGTGCTGATAGGACCATTGAATAGATCTAGGACTTTTGTATGATAAATGCCCCTCTGAATAGAGTTATGGATCTCATACCCGTCACGTTCTCAGCTTAGCACTGCATGTGGTAAACATGCCCAGTTTGTTTACCTTTTCAACTGTCTTGCCTTCTCTACCCATTCTTCTGTTTTTGTTTCGGCAAAAAATTGTTGTGGATTATTTTTGACATTGTTCCTTTATCCTAGTGGAAACCAGTTTCAAGTGGAGAGGATTACGTCTGTAAATACGTTCCCTTTGGTACAAAGCCGCAAAGCCACTCACGAGTGAAAGGGCCTCGATAAGAAAATTGTCGAGCAGAGCCTTCACCACCTCACTCCCCACCCCATAATTCCCTGAAAGTAGTTTCATTTCTATTTTCCCCTCAAATAATTCATTTTCAGCCTGCTTTCTGGCGAGCCCAGTGTGGTTCCGTAATATTTGCGAGGCAGCAGGGCGCACCATCGGGAACGTGAGACTTGCACCTGTGCTCTTGAATTTATTCCGTTTTTATATTAGGCCAGGAAAAAGAAGGGGGCCCTTAAGGTCACACTGTTTACTTGTTGTCTGGAAACTGCTGTCATGGTAGCAATGAACTGATATCACATGTTGAGCGCTATGGAAGAGCAGAGCAAAAGAGATTGACTGAAGCTTATTAAATGAGGGTTTGAACAATTCTGTCTGTTTCGAATTCAAAACTAGAAGACCCTTGGCCATAAACCCTCAGCCCATGAATGACGTTTTACATAGTCACAGCCTTGCCCGAGCGAGGGGGAGTGATAATCTGAGAGGAGACGTCCTTGGTGGAAATCTTGAATCTGAGCTTAAAAACAACCAAACGAAAGCTATTAATGTACCTAGTAAACTAAAGTATCTAGCTAGCACTCCTGTCAGGTAGCTAGATAGTTTGGTGGTTTATTGCAAAAAATGTTTATGATTCTAGCAATGTTGAATAGGCTCCTCACTACAAGACTAAGCCAATTTGCCAATGCTAAAATCTGTAGATTTTGTTTTTTGTTTAGGAAGCTAGCTTCATACTTTTCTGACATGCTGAAAATGCAGCCCTGTTGATTACATTTGACATGTCACTACAGTTTGCATCGAATTGTGGGTCATATCTGCCCCGCAAGTGACAGGTTGTTCACTCGCTCCTTTGAGCTAAATTGAGGGCCGAGGGCAACATTGGTGAATTGGACCTCCACTTAAGATGCCAATAAAACTGCATCTGTTTTCGACTTGGATTCCCCCAAGGGAAAAAGGGGTTAAAACATTTTTGGTCTGCGGCCTATGAGTCCTAAGTATCACATGATTTCAGATAAGTAGGCTGTCACATGACACATGATTTATAGTGTGCAAATGATTATCTACACTGCAGTCTAAATGTGAAATACTCTTTGTACCTGTAACGTCTTTCTTCCCCCTCTCTGCAGTACAACTTTGTGGGCAGAATCCTGGGGCCTCGTGGACTCACCGCCAAACAACTGGAAGCAGAAACTGGATGCAAAATCATGGTGCGAGGGAAGAGCTCCATGAGAGACAGAAAGAAGGTGAGCTAATTGGTTTATTTGATCCCCCATCCTGGGGGCCCTTAAGGTCACACTGTTTACTTGTTGTCTGGAAACTGCTGTCCCCACTTTTTTTGCAAGAACGGACTCTGATTTAAGACTCACTTCCAACCAGATTGTCGTAGAACAGCCATTTTGAATAGTTACTCAATGTGTGAGGTGGTTAGCCATGCACCCCCCCCAGTAATTTTTAGCTATATCCCACAAGCTAACGATACAGCCTACATAAAGCGTAAAAGATACTTGACTCTAGGTTATGGAAAGGCTTCTCGATGGAAAGTGCCCTCTAAAGTGACAAGGGTAGGCCCAGGCAAAGTGCTGGGTCTATTCTGGGCTTGGCCACGGTGTGGTTCAGAGCTGTTTGGATTTCTGAAAGGGCACCAACGTGTCCTCTTCTCAAAAACCAGGGTTGCCCAACTGATGTTATTTACCCACCTCCCGCAAGTTCTGACAAACAAAATCATATTTTTTAATATGTTGGACATAAGACTGTAAAAACACCAGCAAATCGGCTCCGTTGTGGAAATCTGTTCCAATGTATTCCTGCGCATAAGAGGTGACCGTAAACAAATGTAAGCAAGGTTTTAAAAATATTTTTGTCAAATCTTGTTTCTTGCTGTCAATTTGTATTCTACAAATGATTGGTAATTGTTTCTTCCCCCTGATCATACCCTTGTGAATTTGGCCCTCGGCTGAATATAGTTGATCTGCCATATCCTGGATATATGGCAGCAACCCAACTAGAGAAAGGGTCAAACACAACGTTAGACTGATCTATCACTGTTACTACTTAGTTTTGATGTAACCACTGGAATTCTTCACTTTTCATACTTGACTTAGCTGCCTCCTTATAATCTGAGACCATTTCTACGACACCTTTCACAACATTGACAATGCAACAGCACATTATTTCGTAGCCAGATGTGTTCTTTTGGCTGGTTTGGTTCCTTTCCCCCCTCTTCATCTGCCACCTCAGTGTAGTTAATTTGTTAGGCAGCAGGGCTACATTACATGCATTTGCATAAGTAAGGCGGGAGAAGTGTCCTTTATCCCCTCCACGAAGGACCCCCCCCCCGCCTGCCTGGAGGCTCTGCTGCTTTGCTAGAAGAGGGGCAGCAGCAGAAAGCAACAATGGGAGAAAGCACAAGGATTCCCACCGGGGCCCCACTCCTAGAAGCTCCAGTTTACAGCTCTAGGGGTGGATAACTTGCATCTTTCTTTAACACCACCCTCATTCTTGGCTTGTTTTCCATTTTATTTTAATCTCCCTTGGCGTCTGTACATTATCACAGCGCTGGTTAGTTTTTGTGTGTGCTAATTCTGATCTTTTTTCAGAATTCGATTTGTGCATTAGAGGTTTTACACGCAAATGCCAACGCACACCTCATTTAGATGACTGCTCCTCGCAGCTCATCTGATTACTTTTATAATCTTAAGCTACCATGGGTCATCAAACCTTATCTCCCTTCATTTGTCTTTCTATGGCCCTGAGACCTGTGATGCCCGCTGCAATTACAGGCTGATAAACGGACCAGCAGTTTTAACTGCCTCTAATAAATATGTTTCTGGAAAAGACAAGGGTGATGCTTTTAAGAGTGTAATATAAAATGGAGTAACAAAATATTAATATAGATTATGCCTCGTAAGTTTGATTTTATTTCTGTCCCAGAAATTGACGTTTTCAGAGGTAAAAATTGACTGGGGCTCACACGGGTGAGAATGGGGTAATGGGTATGGGAGGCAAAGGCAACACTTCCCCTTGGTGTAACTATATGAATGTGTTTTCAATCAACTTACGTGAAAATAAGTGTTTAAATTAATTAGACCCATCTCTTGTCGCCACTAACAGTACCACACGGGAGAGCATTCTTCCCTCATAACCAAGGACACCTTCCCTCTGTCAGCCAGCTGTAGTTTCCCCTCCCTGAACTGCCCTGTTCTCCCAAACTTCCCTGGAAACAGAGGCAGCAGGGGATAATGCAGTCTGTTTATTCAGGAGCCATTACCCCTCCATTTTCAGCTCTCAATAATTCAGTTTGCAGCTCCCTCCAGGGGCAGGCCCAGCCCACCAGTGGCTGGAGCAATGGGGGGGGCAGTATCTGACAGAGCTGGGGGGGGGAGGGTTAATGTGAAAGAAATTGAGCCATGGATGCAGGGGACTGGAGCCCCAGGGATGCCGCTGGGCTGCTTGAGATGGCAGGCTGTCGCTGGGGCTTATTCAAGAAACTCTGGTTCTGGTGGATGCCTATGCACGTAGGTCAACATCTATTTAAAGTTGTTCAAATGACAACTACTACAAGACTACATAAATACCACTGAAGTCAATTAGACGTGTGCACCAACTAACCAAAATTCTGAGCTCCATGCATATTGACTTCCGCTCTGTTCGGTCCACCCCCACAGGCCTCTGATGTTAGAAATTGTACAGATTGGGTAATTGTGCACTTGATAGCCCAAACCTTTTAAAAAGGCAATGCAAAGTTTATCGCCCATTCACAATAATAAGACTCCTCTGTCAGCTGTCTTAAGTCACCCCCCCCCCCCCCCCACACCTCCGTGTCTCTGAGCCTTGATGTGGCAGTGCAGACAGGGGAGACTGAGGATAATAACCTGTCCCTCAGGCGACGCTCTGTCCTCTGATCAAACAAGGCCTAAATCACGGGGGACCTCTGCAAACACAGGGAAAAAAGATCTTATGTGCTGGAGACATCAACCACTGGAGACAATGTGTTCACGCTACTATGATCACAACCCAACTCCTGGAGAACTGTGCCATTTTTGAAGGTGGTTGTGAAAATACCAACTTTGTTTTAAAATACAATTTCAGGGCTTAGATTGTAGTTGCCTCTAACCATGTCTTCAGATGCGGCTCACTGCAATGGCCTTTCTGTAGGTGTTGCAATTCTCAGCAGAATGCTCTATTGAGTTCGAAGTTGGGAATAACGTCAGTGCAATGCCCAGAATTTCATGGGCAGAATTTCAACGCCTGGATTGGCAATTGATATGATTGGACATTTGGCACTGCAAGGACACTTGGATTGTTATACAGACTTTGAGGTGACTCTTCCCAGGTACATCTTGATTCAACCAATGCTTGCTCATGCTTTATGAAGCTTGTATGAGAGCTTTTAGACTGCAGTTCCTTCTAGTGCTTTAGGAACTGGAGAAATGTCGTCTTGGGAAAGATGGAGGTGGAATTCAGAAGCGCTTGGACATGGCAAAAGCAGTTTGGACTGTGATATCATTTATAAGCGCTTCAACTTAGTTCCCCTTTTGACAGGTTTTTAACTTCTTGCGTCGAGCAATCCCGTATCCGGGAGCGTAATCATAGCCTCAAGCACATTACCATAACGCAACGTTAACTATTCATGAAAATTGCAAATTAAATAAATATATTGGCTCACAAGCTTAGCCTTTTGTTTACACTGTCATCTCAGATTTTCAAAATATGCCTTTCAACCATAGCCACACAAGCATTTGTGTAAGAGTATTGATAGCTAGCATAGCATTAAGCCTAGCATTCAGCAGGCAACATTTTCACAAAAACAAGAAGCATTCAAATAAAATCATTTACCTTTGAAGAACTTTGGATGTTTTCAATGAGGAGACTCTCAGTTAGATAGCAAATGTTCAGTTTTTCCCAAAATATTATTTGTGTAGGAGAAATCGCTCTGTTTTGTTCATCACGTTTGGCTAAGAAAAACCCCCGAAAATTCAGTCATTACAACGCCAAACTTTTTCCCAAATTAACTCCATAATATCGACAAACATGGCAAACGTTGTTTAGAATCGATCCTCAAGGTGTTTTTCACATCTATTCGATGATAAATCATTCGTGGCAGTTTGGTTTCTCCTCTGAACCAAATGGAAAAATGCACGCAGCTGGAGATTACGCAATAATTTCGACGGAGGACACCAAGCGGGCACCTGGTAAATGTAGTCTCTTATGGTCAATCTTCCAATGATATGCCTACAAATACGTCACAATGCTGCAGACACCTTGGGGAAATGACAAGTGTAGGCTCATTCCTTGCGCATTCACAGCCATATAAGGAGACATTGGAACAAAGCACCTCCAAAATCTGGGGCATTTCCTGTTTGAAATTTCATCTTGGTTTCGCCTGTAGCATCAGTTCTGTGGCACTCACAGATAATATATCTTTGCAGATTTGGAAACGTCAGTGTTTTCTTTCCGACGCTGTCAATTATATGCATAGTCGAGCATCTTTTCGTGACAAAATATCTTGTTTAAAACGGGAATGTTTTTCATCCCAAAAATGTAATAGCGCCCCCTAATGCATAACTGGTTAAGAGGGCTCCTTAAACCTGTTAGGGCGCATGAACCGCTAGCGGGACACCTACGACAACATCCAGTGAAACTGCAGAGCGAAATACAAAAATCGTAATATTAAATATATATATCCAAAATGTCCATGTATTTGGAGTGTTTGATCCAGAAAAACACTGGTTCCAACTTGCTCAACGTGACTACAAAATATCTATAAACTTTGCCAAAACATTTCAAACTACTTTTGTAATACTATTTTAGGTATATTTTTAACGTAAAATTGAAGACTGGATGATCTGTGTTCAATACTGGAGGAAAACAATCTGAAGCATGCTTTCTGGTCACGTGCCTCTATCTAACAGTACACAGTGACCCTCGTTCAAGATGGCCGTACTTCATTACACAAAAGAAAAACCTCAACCAATTTCTAAAGACTGACATCCAGTGGAAGCGATAGGAACTGCAAGAAAGTCCCTTAATCTGGATTCCCACTGAAAACCCATTGAAAAGTGACCCCAAAAAATACATCTGAATGGTTTGTCCTCAGGGTTTTGCCTGCTACATATTATATACACAGACATGATTCAAACAGTTTTAGGTACTTTCTATCCAAATCTACTAATAATATGTATATCTTCTTGGGATGAGTAGCAGGCAGTTAAATTTGGTCATGCATTTCATCCGGATGTGAAAATACTGCCCCCTGTCACCAAGAAGTTAAAGAAACTTCTCCTCAATGCAACTGCTGTCAGATTTCAAGAAAGCTTTACGGCAAAAGCACACCATGCTATTAATCTGAGTACAGCGCTCAGCCACCAAAACAAGCCATCCAGATACATGCCATGTTGTGGAGTAAACCAAAGTCAGAAATAGCATTATAAATATTCACTTACCTTTGATCTTCATCGGAATGCACTTCCACAAATGTTTGTTTTGTTCGATTAAGTCCATATTTATATCCAAATACCTCCTTTGTTTGTGCATTTAGTTCACCAAAGTCCAGACAAAGTCAAAGTTCCATTAGTTTGTAGAAACATGCCAAACAATGTATATAATCAAACTTTAGGATATTTTTAACAAACCTTCAATAATATGCCAACCGGACAATTGCTTTGTGTTTGGGAAAGGAACAGGAACGGAGCTCGCGCTTATGGCCAACTAAAGGCTTTCAGCTGAGGCATCTACTGTGACTGGTATTATTTGTCCCCCCTTTCACAATAGAAGCCTGAAACAACCTTCTAAAGACTGTTGACATCTAGTGGAATCCTTAGGAAGTGCAATCTGACCCCATTCACACTGTATATTGGACAGGAAATCACTTGAAAAACTACAAACCTCAGATTTCCCACTTCCTGGTTGGATTTTTCTCAGGTTTTCACCTGCCATATGATTTCTGTTATACACACAGACATCATTCAAACAGAGTTTTCTATCCAAATATTTTAATAATATGCATATCCTAACTTCTGGGCCTGAGTAGCAGGCAGTTTACTCTGGGCACGCTTTTCATCCGGATGTGGTAAATACTGCCCCCTATCCCAAAAGTTAACCGGTAAGGATGTAGTTCACGAGCAAAATTCGCTGAGGCAAAAGATATTTGGGAGAGACGTGAGACTGATTTTTAAATTAATGCAGTTTTGGTGACGATCGGTACATTTTGTGTTTCTAACGAAGTTCTAGGGTAGTGAATTGAATCGAGCTTCAGCTGTAAGCGAGCATGGAAAGGTGGTGTACAAATCTGGAAGCTACTGCCACCTTCTTGCATTGTAAAGTGTTCTAGCCTGTATGGATATTTTGTTTGGTGAGCAGATTCTACATGCCACGTCTTATTAGTGTTTTAACATGTTCAGTATGAATGGGGAGTGAACATGATGCGGCCCAGACCTAGGCTCCCCGTGCAGGCTAAGTGAAGCAGGCACGGTCCACTCATGCTATAAAGGGGGACATCGGCTGGGCTGAGACTTGATCCTTGAGACACACATTCTAGTACCGAGCAGTTTTTCATGCTTGAGTATCGGAAGAAGTTTCAGTATACAGCACAACACTAAATGGTGGTTGAAGAAATGTTGGGATTAAATGGGTGAAAATCTACCTAGAAGTGAGAGGGGTGTCAAAATGCAGAATGTTGCCACTTACTAAGCCATTATTCATATAAAAAACATGTTTATAGAATTCTCCATGTGGTCTAAATTAAATGGCACTTCATTTTATTTAACAGGCTTTTAATATTCAGTATTGGTGCACAATTTGTACTTAAAATGTAATATCCCATTTTGTGGAACAACCCAACTCCTTTGTTCCAGGCATAGCTAGCCTTACTTTCTTCTGTCTTGCCCTCTGTTTCCAAGTCCCTTTTGGCCCGGTGGCATTTGCGACTGAAGTGCATCCACCCCATTGCTAAGAGGTGCCATCGAGGAGCCCTTGGGGACTGGGCGAGAGAGGGACAGCTGGTTTGAGACAGTCGCTTAGCTGTGAAATGTGCATTCTGGCACCGTGTTGATATAAATAGTAATTGTAGACTCGCCCAGATTAAATCTAGCACCAGCTGACCACGCAAGCTACCCCTGTCGAGGGCTGTGGAACTTTCCTCTTCCAATATAACAAACAAGAAGGGGCAGGTCAAATTACACTGGACATATGGTCAGCTATTTCTGTGGTCTTTTTTCCATGTGGCGTTTTCAGTGTTGAGTGTATAACCTTGGTCGAGGATTTATTGAGTTCAAGCTTAGCGGGGCTAAGCTTGAGGTTCGGGGCACCACACAAGCAAGTAATTGTTTTAGTTTTTTTCATTCCCTTTTTAACGTTTAATATTTTGGCCAACTCGATTACTTGGCAGTTCTCTCTCAGCCGGTTTCCGATGTCAGTAAACAGAATTTCGCCGCTCTTCAAAGGCCTTCCCAACATGCCCTGCCCCCTCCGTCCCACCACTCTTCCTCCCCCGTTTGTCATGCTGTCACTTTTTCCTCTTGAGGACACTGCGACCTTGTTCACAGCGAGCCACAGTGGGAGAGTGGCACTCCGCACCGCTCCCAGCCTTCCTTGCTTCCGCCCTTCCTGGGGTGTGACTGTGAATCCCCACAGTACCTGAGCTCTCTCTGGCTGTCTCTCTGTGTAGTGTTCACTTACTCACCAACTCTCTGCCGCAGTCACACACACGCTCCTCAAAATGACCAGTGCTCAGAAATGGGAGATTATGTTTGTGGCAGGTGCAGTTCCACAGGGTGTTCTGAGGTTGTGGCGGTTCAACTGACAGTTAGCTCCTGTCTGTTTCTCCACAAACTCTTCACTCACCTCCACGCTGCCTACAAAATAGGCCACAAGTAAACAGCTCATTGTGAAATAATTTTGGCTTCTGCCTGTTAACTATGCCCCCCTTCTCTTGTGGAATTGAAGGACACGAGAGGAATATTAAACTTAATTTTCCCGCTGTGTTTGTTTGAGAGACAAAAGATTGTGTGAAAGTCATGGCAACGTCTCTCTCGGCAGAGGAGGCGGGCAAGCGGCGGCATGCCACTTGACTCTGGCTTGGCACGGCGCGCGCCGAGCCGCATATTAGTAAGTGTCAGGTGGACCTCCCGCCGTGCCTCACAATGCATGGGTAGCAATTAGACACCTCAATTACCATGCCTAGTTCACAAATGAGCAGTGATCGGAGGAGCACCAGGGGTAACGTGTGTGTGTGTGTGTGTGTGTGTTGGAGAGGGGAAACTGACGACACGACATTAACACACACTGCCTAATTTAAGCTTTTAGTCAGATGGAAGCAAAGCTGGAAGCTAGATTTTTCCCTCTTCCTTGTACCGTGACCTAAATGCCTTGGAGATTTGGCGGTGGTGTTTTGATGCTGAAATGTGTTGTCATGATAGAGCTCGGGGAGAGATGGTTCTCTGAGAGCTTAAGACTGCTGCTGCTTTTGTCATAACATGATTTGAAGCTATAGTGTTTCATATTCCTACTGAGGCTCTATTGTCTGCTGTTTGAGGTTAGTCTAGTCTTTGTTTGAATCGAATTGTGAACCTCAATTCATAGCCACAGAGGAAATGGTGAGCTCAGATATGTCTACATATAAGCACACACGACAGTAAGCTGCCATGGTGGTGTGACCCAAAGCTTTTAAGAGCCCTCCGTGCGGTGCAGTGCTGTCGGAAAACGTCTCAAAAGAAGCCAGGTAATGGGGGAGAGTGTCAGAATGGAGAGCCTTGCATTTTACGCCGACATATTCCACTCTCCCTTCTCTCAAAATGCTAGGTGTGCGGGGATTTTGAGCCAGGTCTGAAGAATTACATTTTGAATTGACCTATTCCATTTCCCCACTCAGCCTCACCAGTCAAATACTGGGCCCCATTGTGTGCACTTTAAAGTGGCCCTCTATTTAGCCGTGTTGAAGGCCTCCTCGCGACTTGATCGTCGGTTTTTGAATAAAGGCCATTCTGACATTTGTAAGCTCACCAGCGTCTCAATTTAGCACCTCAAAGTGCTTAGCGGCCCCCTTTCGGAGAGGGGTAAAATGGCTCTCTCGGGCCCTTTGTTAAAACACCCATGTTTTTTTTGTTCGACAGCACGGTAGGTCTCCTTTTGGATAGGTTGGTCAGATTAACTCTTGCTACGTACATAGTTGATGTCAGAAGTTTACATACACTTTAGATTGGAGTCATTAACTCATCTTTCAACCACTCCAAATGTCTTAACTATAGTTTTAGCAAGTCGGTTAGGACATCTACTTTGTGCATGACACAAGCAATTGTTGGGAAAACATTTCACTTATCATTCACTTCACAATTCCAGTGGATCAGAAGTTTACGTACAGTAAGTTGACTGTGCCTTTAAACAGCTTGGAAAATTCCAGAAAATGTCTTGGTTTTAGAAGCTTCTGATGGGCTAATTGACATTTGAGTCAATTGGAGGTATACCATTTTTTTCCCCCTGAGGTCTTGGCTGATTCCTTTAGATTTTCCCATGATGTCAAGCAAGGAGGCACTGAGTGAAGATGTACCTGTGGATGTATTTCAAGGCCTATCTTCACTCAGTGCCTCCTTGCTTGACATCATGGGAAAATCTAAAGGAATCAGCCAAGACCTCAGGGGAAAAAATGGTATACCTCCAAGACTGGTTCATCCTTGGGAGTGATTTCCAAATGCCTGAAGGTACCATGTTCATCTGTACAAACAATAGTATGCAATTATAAACACCATGGGACCACACAGCTGTCACACCGCTCAGGAAGGAGATGCGTTCTGTCTCCTAGAGATAAACGTACTTTGGTGTGAAAAGTGCAAATCAATCCCAGAACAACAGCAAAGGACCTTGCAAATATGCTGGAGGAAACGGGTACAAACTATCTATCCACAGTAAAACGTCCTATATCGACAACCTTAAAGGCTCTCCGCAAGGAAGAAGCCACTGCTCCAAAACCGCCATAAAGCCAGGCTATGGTTTGCAACTGCACATGGGGACAAATGTATTTTTTTGGAGAAATGTCCTCTGGTCTGATTAAACATTAATAGAACTGTTTGACCATAATGTCCATCGTTATGTTTGGAGGGAAAAGGGTGAGGCTTGCAAGCCGAAGAACCCCATCCCAACCGTGAAGCACGGGGTTCGCAGTATTATGTTGTGGGGTGCTTGGCTGCAGGAGGGAGTGGTGCACTTCACAAAATAGATGGCATCATGAGGTAGGAAAATGATGTGGATTTATTGAAGCAACATCTCAAGACATCAGTCAGAAACTTAAAGCTTAGTTGCAAATGGGTCTTCCAAATGGACAATTATTCCAAGCATACTTCCAAAGTTGTGGCAAAATGGCTTAAGGACAACAAAGTCAAGGTATTGGAGTGGCCATCACAAAGCCCTGACCTCAAGCCTATAGAGAATGTGTGTGCTGAACTGAAAAGGCGTGTGCACAAGGAGGCCTACAAACCTGACTCAGTTACACCAGCTCTGTCAGGAGGAATGGGCCAAAAACTTATTGTGGGAAGCTTGTGGAAGGCTACTCACAATGTTTGACACAAGCCTAAACAATTTAAAGTCAATGCTACCAAATACTGAGTGGATGTAAGCTTCTGACCCACTGGGAATGTGATGAAAGAAATAAAAGCTGAAATAAATCCTTCTCTCTACTATTATTCTGACATTTCACATTCTTAAAATAAAGTGGTGATCCTAACTGACCTAAGACAGGGAATTTTTACTGTGATTAAATGTCGAATTGTGAAACTGAGGTGATGTAAACTTCCGACTTCAACTGTACATAATCATCGGATATTAATTGCTACAGGGATAGCTGTCACCCTTTTTGACGTTGGCATCAAATAAAGGGGGTTGTCCTGGAAAAAAGGGCATGTCGCTGCTGCCTAGTGTCCCGCCATGTCTGTTTCTTCAACGCATGCAAAATGTGTTATGTCATGTAAAACGGCAGCGCTCTAACCGAGCTTGTCACATCCACTCATGTCGCTCTTCTCTCCCTCTTCTCTTTGTTTCACAGGAGGAACAGAACAGAGGCAAGCCCAACTGGGAGCATCTAAACGAGGAGCTTCACGTCCTGATCACGGTGGAGGACACACAGACTCGCTCCGAGATCAAGATGAAGAGAGCCTTGGAGGAGGTCAAGAAGCTTCTGGTGCCCGCGGTGAGTAGTACTGCCACGAGGGTTAATCAGTTGACTGACCTCCGCCCACAGTCAGTGTGTACATTGATTTGAATAGGCCCAGCTTTCTCCAAAAGGGGAAAGGATGCGATATATTTTTGTATTTGTATACAGTGCCTTCGGAAAGTATTCACACCCATTGACTTATTCTACTTTTTGTTGTTACAGCCTGAATTTATGGATTCAATTTAGACCCCCCCCCCCCCCCCCCCCCCCACTGGCCTACAAACAATACCCCATAATGTCACTGGATTAAAAAAATTGTTGGCATTTTTTTAATTAAAAGCCGAAATGTCTTGTCAAGTATTCAACCGCTTTGTTAATGCAAGCATAAATACGTTCAGGAATAATGTGCTTAATAAGTTTCATGGACTCACTCGGTGAGCAAACCGAGGCTAAAACATTACAGAATGTATTGGCTTTGCTAGAGCTGAGGATGGTAACTACATTGTAGTTACTGTGCAATAGTATCCTAATTGACAGATGGGCATCCTGTTTGCAACAAGGCACTAAAGGAATACTGCAAAAAAATGTGGCAGAGGAATTAACTTGTCCTCAACGCAGCGTTATGTTTGGAGAAAATGCAATTCATCACATTACTGAATACCACAAATATCCATTTCAAACGTGGTGGTGGCTTGTAAATCTTTAAGAACTAGGGAGCTTCAGGCTAAAAAATAAACGTAATGAAGCTAAGCACAGGCAAAATCTGGGAGAACATAGTTGTCTGCTTTCCACCAGACACTGGGAGGAGTTCAATTCACTTTTTCAGCAGGACAGTAACCTAAAACACAAGGCCAAATCTACACTGGCGTTGCTTACCAAGAAGACCGTTAATGTTCCTGAGTGGCCGAGTTACACTTTTGACTTAAATCTATGGCAAGACCTGAAAATGGTTGTCTAGCAATGATCAACAACCAATTTGGCAGAGCAAATGTCGAACTGCAGTCCGGTTAAGACTCTGGTGAACATGCAGATGAGACTCCCTTGAAACTGTTTCTGACCGTTTGTGTAGAAATTCTTCGATTGTGCAAACCCGCAGTTTCAGCCGCTGTCCGTGTGGCTGGTCTCAGATGATTCTGCAGGTGAAGAAGCCGCATATGGAGGTCTTAGTGGTTGAGAAGCCAAATACTGCCAAATTCTATAAAATGACTTGATGTGGCTTATGGTAGCGAAATTAACATTTAAATTCTAAGGCAACAGCTCTGGTGGATATTCTTGCGGTTAACAATTGCACTCTCCCTCAACTTATGGCATAGTTGTGACAAAATTGCACATTTTAGTGGCCTTTTATCGTCCCCAGCACAAGGTTCACCTGTAAGGATCATGCTGTTTAATCAGCCTCTTGATATGCCACACGAGTGGATGGATGATCTTGGCAAAGAAAATGCTCACTAGCGGGGATGTAAACAATTTGTGTGCAAAATAAGCTGCTATAGTTTTTTCCCTTCCCCCTCATGAAACATGGGACAGCCACTTTACATGTTGCTTTTTTTATATTTGTGTTCATTGTATGTATGGTCTGTATTACAATGAGGTAGCTGTAAACATTTAATTTAGAACAAACTGAAGCGTGTCTTTTTTATAGCCGGTTTGCCTGGATATGACTAGAACAAGGCGTGTCACTTAATCTCAAACCAGTAGTAAAAACAGACAACAGTAAGTGACCTGTGAGTATGAGCACCATATTTCCCCGTGTACACTTCCTCCCATGTGTCCGGAGATGGCCGTCAGGGAGGTGGGGACTGCGTGGCCGCAGTGCCTGGTTGCCTGTGGTGAACAGACCGGCCGGACAGCTGCACCTCCCGATTTCCCCCGGTCAGGAGGCGAGGTGGCTGTGGCGCTGGCCCCTGAAACTGGGCCAAGGCTGAGCAGGCCTGGCCTGCTCAATCGTAATCTGGTTTATTTCAGAGGATGGACACGCCACCACGCAGGGGCCCTCTGGTGCAGTTTGATTGCACTCTCTACCAGAGCCCTGGCATCACTTGAATCGCTTCAGTCCAAAATGGCAACGGCGAATAAAGCCTCGGCTCACTAACTTTCTCCCTTGTTTTGAGATTAATCCTTTATCCTCCAGTTGTCACTTTCTGTTTCGAAGGGGCTTTTAAACCTCTCTCCCCGGCATACGCCACCAGAGGATATTGCGGCGAGTGACGGCACCGACTGATATGGGTGATTCAGCATAAGTCACGGTCAGCCAAAGTTTGAGGCAGATTAAATAAACACCTGTATGCGCTGCTCACCCCTAACTTCCCCTCTGAAGTCATCGGCTGCGAAGAGCCACGCTTATAGTCTAGCGGAGTGTCACCAGAAATATGATTCTATAGAAATGTATCCTACGTTATGCTCTCATGCGTAAGCGAGCAAAGTTCTAGTAGCAGGTTTTATAGCCCCTTCTGGCTTCCCAGGCTCATTGGGGTTTATCTCCCCATGAAGTCCCCCAGGGGCTCGCGCTCTCCTCCTCTCGTGTTGTCATTGTCACTGTGGGTGGGTGGGCAGCCTTGGCTGGCAGTAAATTCTCTTTATCGCGCTACCCTTAATTGGATTAAAGCTATAGCAATCTCAATCCTGCGACTCACTTTTTAATGAACGGCATCTTCACCACATTTGACAGTGTGAAATCGTCTTTATTAAATTGCCTGGGGAACAAATGGGGTCACAATCTTTTCGAGGTCCTCTAAGGAAAAGCTTTTCGTCAGTCCGGCCTGGGGTCCTTGTCCTGACAGAAGGATGAGATGCAGACCACAGTTGTCAGTTTGACCTTGAGCCAATAGCTATTTTAGCCTTGTCTTGTTAGTGGTGAAATGTATGCTATATATTTTTTTATGGTAGTTTTACATTTAAATGGTATCCAAACCCCACTTCTAGTTGATTTTGTTGGCTGATATTGAAAAGGGGTTACGGGTGTATGTCACTTATGACCCCGTCCCTTGTCTCTAGACCACCCCACACGCCAGATACCTTGCCTAATGGCAAGGAGAGGGTGCTGATGGGAAGTGGCAAAGGTTCAGTGATTCTGCCTTGCGGCAGCTCCCTGATCCGGAAAACTTTTCAACATCCTGCAAACTCGTGAGGAGATGAGACTACAAACGATGGGAGGTGGAGCTTCATTGAGCTGCTCTTTCAAGTGTGGATTTAAACCACTGATCTAGCCCCCCCCCTCCCCAGTCTCTCCCCTCCACCCCATATTGATGCTGAAGTGCCACAGAGCCTTGCTCTCATGTCATGACTACTGGGTATAAGGCCCTAAACACTGCCTGCTGCACTTGCTAACCCTGCAGAGCTTCAGCGCTAGTCCTGTGTGCCACCCTAGTCGAAGGCTACATGGTTAGATTCACTGTGTGATCCTCCTGCCCCAGTGACCGAGGAATAGATTAATTGGCACTCAGGATGAAGGTTGGGGTGAGTATCTAAAAGCGGGCAGGGGATGATCAAAGCAGTGTTGCCCAAAAGAGATCAGAAACAGATTCTCCATTCGCTGAGAGAACCTAAAGCCATTTTTTTTTTTTTTAGCTTGATCCAAAAATGTGGTCGGCGGCTTTGCATGGAGGGTGTGACGCAACTGCAGAGGCCGACTCATGCGCCGTTCCGCCTCACCGAGCGACGGTTGAGGGTGGGAGGTCCTGTATAAACACAAACTTCCTCCCTTGGCGGCAGCTGATTTCTGCAGAGGTATCACCGTAAATGCTGCACGGCCAATGCAGATGCAGCGCCTTTCAGATCTGTCCTCAGCAGGTTAAACACAATGCATTCTAATTGGGTTGCACTTACACACGTTTTAGTTTTATACGAATGAATTGTGCAGAATTTATTGGCCATGGTGTTTATCTTGCAGAGTGGTCTTTAAACATTGTCGCCCGCTGGCTGCCAACTCATGTTCAGGTTAAAGATAGATTTATAGCGAGATGCCAATACGAGGTTGTATCCGCTGAGGGTTCAGAGTGCAATCGAGGGCAGGACCGCAGATGCCTCTGCACTCTGACCGGATGTGCTAAACTTGTGCCAGCCCAGGAGTCTGACAGTTGGCTGCATGTGGATTTTCCAGCAAGAAAATAACCCAGAGGACATAAATCCACAAAGAAATTGTTAATTGACTGCCAAATCAGCATTTTGCAATCTCGGTCTCTGAACTTGAACCACATTGATAACCTGTGGTTTGAATTGGAGGGCAGTACAGAAGAATGCATGCATTCACATTAAGTTACTGCCATGTAATGGCCTAATTTTATCAGTTTGCTTTACTTGACTGTTATATTTGTTTGCTTAATTGATGGATGGCGCTCAGCCCCTTAACGACCCTCTCCTCGCTGTAAAAGACTGGAGGCTTCGCTCTCAAATCGTCTGCTCAGATGCCCGACCGTGACGATCAATTAATGTCTCCCTGTCCCCCAGCACTCTGGCCATCTGCCTCCCATGGTAAGACCCACGCACGTAATGTCCCATGGAAAACCAGCTCCCCAGTATTGGATATTAGCAGAGGTTATTTTCTTACCTCTCAGGGACGGCAAGGATTCGTAGGCTTACACATTTTTGGGCTAAAGCTGAGCTTGTCTATTTCTAGACTGGTGATTTTTTTACTACAATGGTCTATTTTAGTTCCCCCCCCCCCCCCCACACACACAGTTTCTGATGTTTCTTTCAGCAGGACCTTCATGTTGTTTAATACAGCACAGGTAGGGGTGGCGTAGTGTCATTTTCCATTTATTTTTATTTATTTTTTTGTGTTCAGAATTGGCCACGGCTGTCAGTGTGGCCATCGCCCATCTGAAGATACTCCCTGGGCTTTTTTGAATATTGCGTTGTTCTAACTGCGGCAGAGGCCAAAGCCCCGTGTCGATTACTTTGGTGCCATTGGCAACACGCTTGGTTAATCTCCGGTAGTAACGATTGCTGTGGGAGATGGGTCTAAACGACTTCTTGCTAATTGAATCCAGGAGCCCATGTTGGTCTGAATATTCCAGAGACCTAGATGGAGGGAGAGAATAGGTAGCGTCTCGGATTCTTTCCAGCACAGTAATTAGCTTTTCACATCTGTTAATAACCTGATACGTTGTGGGAAACATTTTTTTTCTTCTGTCCTCTGTGCCATCAACCCCATCATACAGTACAAACCAACACCCCTTCCCCTTAGCCACTTGCAAACATCAGTAGGGGTGTTTACTGTGTTGGTTGACAGGCAGCTCATTTAGATCTATTGTAGATCCTCTATTTTACTGGGAAGGAAGGGTTGGCAGATGATGGAAGCCAAGGTGACACTGGCACAGGCGGCAGGTTGAGTGATTGACAGAGCTGTCTGCTGGACGTTGTTATGGGTCTAATTAATCCTCATTGGCTCCCCAAACCGCTGGCGTCTATTTGAAGGGCTTCTCTTCATAGACACGCTTCGCACACCACAGATAATTTTCCCAGAAAGAAATGTGTTTGCTAGTATGTCATTTATTTATCATACCTCAAAGTCGGTGCAACTGTAGGCAACCCTCGCTGCCCTACCTACTTGTATGGTATTAAGAGAGAAATGGGCTACACTTGTTAGCACATTACACTGCATTGTTCAGTGTCTTTGAGCTTGAAGGGAAGCATCTGGGATAGTTATTTTGCATCCTCATTTGCATTTCAGTTTATTTGTCTGTTTGTTGTGAGGACCCTTGTCCTCAGGCATTTTGAGATAAAACACGAGAGGGTTAGGAGTTATCATTTGAAGTTGTGACTTGGGAGCTCAGCAAAGTTCAATCCATTGCGTAGGCGCGGTTAGCTGCCATCATTGTTAGCGCCTCGTTGTTTTGTTTCAATTCTGCCACTGCTCGGAGGCACAAGTTTTAAAAGAGTCAGCCGGCTGCACTCTCTCCCCTGTCCTCCTGGATCCTCTGGAAAACCATGAAAGGCCAGGAAAGGAGGGGTAGAGGAGAGGGAGACGATGCACTGCGCCCCCACAAAGCTTGCGGCGTCGCTCCCTGAACAAAGTGACTGTATTAGCAACTTGAACAGAGCAGCCCCAACCTTATTCTACATTTGCTTCATGGCAGTGACTGTCTTCTCGCTGCCTTTTTTTTTCTTTCTCTCTGTCCCCCTCTTTGTTGGTCTTTTGGCCTTGTACATTGTTTTGTGTCAGATTAGTTTATTGTTAACCGCTATCTTCAGACACCATGTTGTCTTGCGTGATAGCACGCTTCTGCAGTTTCTCTTCACCGTAGGAGACTCAGAATTGCACAGTCGCACTAGCTCCAGACCCCAGTGCCAGATTTGACCTCCCTCTCCCTTAGTCGGCCTTCAGTCTTTCCACCGAGGAAAGATCGGGGATGTATTGCTTGGGTGACAGATGGTCTGTAATGTATGCCAGGCGGTGTGGTCAGCGGGTTGTCGTGTGCCACGTCCGCCAAGTTCTCGCCTCCAGCAGCTCAGCCAGGAACACGCAGCACAGGTCAGCCTAGTGGAGCCTGTTCACGGCCAGCTCAGTTCTCCGTGATCGAATAAACACCTTTTCTTCCTTCTAGTGCATCATTGTTCGCACCTCCACATTAGCCATTGTATGACAAATGAGTATCAAATGCCATCTGGCTGTTTCCAACCCACGGTGCCTCTCCTATTAATGATGTTTACTTGCATATAAGTATTGTCTTTTGGGTCAGATAAAAATAATTCCCTGCCTTGTATGGGATGTAGCCCGCAAGGACATGGCGGCTGGTATTCATGCGGTACACATAGTCTAGTGGTGTTTATTTGTTTGGAACTATAATGGTTTGAGAAGGCCCAGTAATGTACCTGCCTGGCCTCTCCTGGTAACTGGCCGGAGCACAGGTCAAAACCACCCCAGTTTTAGAGCGGCGTATCACCCCGACTCAAACCGCTGCCTCAGGGCTTGGAGAAAAGGGATCATGGGAAATGAGAGCCTTCTAGTTCCCCAGCCTGTAAGCCCCCAACCCTCCACTCAGTGGCTGATGACACGATATTCGCCTGACCGACGGAAGCAGCTAAATGTGTTTTCTTCAGGTCTGCCCATGGCAACATCTTGTATCAGGAAACACCGTGTAGATGTTGCTAGTGTGGCTTAAAGCTCTATCGCCAAGTAGATTTTCAATTCCACCTTCCACCCTGGCTCTTAATGCAACCGCTGTGTCAATTTCAAAAAGACTTTACGGAAAAAGCATACCAGGCACTAATCTGAGTACGGCGCTCAGAGACTAAAACAGCCAAAGAGATATCCGCCATGTTGTGGAGTCAACATTAGTCAGAAATGGCATTATAATTATTCACTTACCTTTGATCTTCATTAGAATGCACTCCCAGGAATCCCAGTTTCACAAATGTTTTATTTGTTCGGTAAAGTTAATTTGTCCAAATACCTCCTTTTGTTAGGGCGTCTGGTAAACAAATCCAAACGCGCGTGCAAGTCCAGCTGAAAGGTCGGACAATAAGTTATATTACAGGTCGTAGAAACATGTCAAACGAAGTATAGAATTAATCTTTAGGATGTTTTTATCATAAATCTTCAATAATGTTCCAACCAGAATTCCTTTGTCTGTAGCTTGCATTCCATTGCTTTTCTAACTTTCACATCACCGCGTCACGAGCTCGTGGCAATCTGCCATACGCCTGGCTCAATCCCCTCTTTCGTCCCCACTTCACAGTTGAAGCATCAAGGTTCTAAACTGACATCTGTGACTGGACAGAGCTGCCCTGGGGAAAGGCCTGCCCTCTCCTCCACTGACTCTCTGGATCCCGTTATCATCCTGCTGGTTCCAGCAGTTTATCGGTTCTTGCACCCTGCTCACTAGTCCTAGTTAGCAATTCGAGGCTTACCGTGCCACACTTGGCATTAAGCACATTCCAATAAGTAGCTGTTTGAAGTATGAAACATCCTCGTTAATTAACTCTAACCGCTAGGGTAATAGGAATGGATTGTTTTCCATTTTACCAGAGGAAACCACTGGCCCCTTTTGACAATTCTGCCAATATCATTGACTGTGGATCTGAGTTTCTTGAGTAATGGTAAACAGTGGTCAATCACATCAGGTGAGTTGTTACCCTTTAAATCTCTCATTTCCCCCCATTTATCCCCAGCAGCTGTTCAACTCTCACACTGTGCCCAACCTTATTATAGAGATTTCTGGCACTGCAGCCCTAAAGGAAATAACAATTGAAAGGGCCCATTTCTCTGGACTAGATGCTAATCTGTTGCTTGCTGGCAGAGACTTCAAACGCACGATGGGCGCCGGCTCAAGGCCCCTGTTTGGAGTCTCTTCACACCAGTAGAGAGCGCACGAACAGCGTGAAAAATGCGTTCCCCGATTAGCCAGGGATTCTGTCCACACTTTACCTGGCCCTCTGCTTCCGTGCACTGGGATTGGTAGATGGCAGGGAATAGGGAGGAACTGTGTTGATGATCTCTGCTTATCACGAATGTGCAGCATTTTATCACTACAGAATAGACACAACCTCCCTTCTGTGGGTCTAAATCGGTGGTCACCAACCTTCTTTTTTTTTTTTACTCTAGATCAGTACCGCTCAGCCTATGCAACGTTAACCTGATAAAAAATAGTACTGTAGAAATGAGTTTTGTGCAGATGGCTATAGTCCCAATACATCACCACTGCATCTTGGCTTGGTTTGAATTGCCCTGCCAATTCAAGCAAATTTTAGTTTACATTTACTTGATCACACCGATATTAAATCAGTTGTATTACTTGAGGCACAGCTGAGTGAGCATATGTTTAAATCCATTTTATTTTACAGTAGCTCTCTGCTGTATTATAAGTCTCTAGTCATTGTTTTAAAAGTTTCTCTGTTTAAATTTTGCTTTAGCTTGCTTTTTAACCCTGTTATGTTACTGCAGACACGGTAGTCTATGCCATCCGATTGGACAGCGGTAGGCCTATAGTGCACTTGATTTGCTCTCCTGGCCTGCTGGGAAGTCAGTTTGAACCTTCAGACACGTGATATGGTTCAAAATGGGAACACTTCGCCTACCTGGCACACTGGGCAGCTGAATCTGGTGCACCTAGCACCAACAGCACGAGACATAGGAATGTGTTGAAGATCGATCAGTTGATCACTGGTCTAAGCTAAAATAGGGGAGTAGCATGTGTTGCGCTTCTTTCTCTCAAATTTGCACATGTATTTTTTCCAACCTTAATTAGTATTGCCTCTCCAAGCGGAGCATAGAGGAAAATATATATATTCCCGTGCAGCTCCATTTTATCACGTTAGCTAGGGTGCCAGGATAACATTTGTACAATGTCGATGCATAATGTATAGCGACAGACTTCTCTTTGTTTACTGTGCTTTGGTTTTAATGGGACTTATCTTGGCTGGCAAACATGCCTGCTCGTTCACTCAATGTTCCATCTCACTCTCTGCGGTTTAAAAAGCCTGCCTTTCACCACTGTATCCTCCATTGAAGTACCTTGTCTCTGTGGCCCAGACACTTCAGCTTTCAGTTCATCACACCTTTGATACCACACGAGGCCCTCGAAGATTTTTATGAACCTCTTTATCGGGTAGGGTTAAATTAGATTTCCTTGTGGAATTTAGCCTAACCTTTCTTTAACCTTATTGGAGCATGGATAACATTACTAACGCTATGCAACTTGTTTCATATCGCAAGAAACGGTGTAGTTGGATTCACACAGCCATGCCATCTCCATAGACCAACATTGTCAGCATGGCCTGAGTGAAGAGCTGTGACTTTCAATGTGTGACAAGATGCCACCTTTTCAAGTCAGTTTTTGTAACATTTCTGCCCTGCTCGATCGGCCCCGGTCAACTAAGTGCTGTTATTGTGGAGCGTAAACCTCTAGAAGCAACAACAGCTCAACCGCGAAGTGATAGGCCACAGAAGCTCAGAACATCAATGCCAAGTATTGAAGCACGCAGCTCATAAAAATTGTCTGTCCCCGGTTGCTACAGAGTTCAAACTGCCTCTGAGTGTAACGTCAGCACAAAAACTGTTTGTGGGCAACTTCATGAAGTGGGATTCCATGGCTGAGCAGCCACACACAAGCCTTAGATCACCATGCGCTATGCCAAGCGTCAGCTGGAGTGTTTTAAAGCTCTCCCCATTGGACTGTAGCAGTGGAAATGCGTTCTGTGGAGTGATAAATTGCGCTTCACCATCTGGCAGTCCAATTGACTAATCTGCAGTTGGAGGATGCCAGAAGAACACTACCTGCCCCAATGTATGGTGCCAACTGTACAGTTTGCTGGAGGAGAGAATAATGTTCTGGGGCTAGTTTAAACTTTTTTTTACTTTTTATGGTTCGGTCTAGGACCCTTTAGTACCAGTGACCGAAGTCTTAACGCCACAGCATAAAATGGCATTCTAGACGATTCTGTGCTTTCAATTTTGTGGCAACCGTTTGAAAACCCTTTCCAGTTTCAGCATGACAATGTCCCCGTGCACAAAGCGAGGTCCATACAAATGTTTTGAGATCGGCGTGGAAGAACTTGACTGGCCTCTACAGAGCCCTGACCTCAACCCCATCGAACACCGTTGGGATGAATTGGAAAGCTGACTGGGCCAGGCGTGATCGCCCAACCTCATTGCCCGACCTCACTAATGCTCTTGTTTCTGAATGGAAGCAAGTCCTCGCAGCAATGTTCCAACATATAATGGAAAGCTTTTCCAGGTGAGTGGAGGCTGTTCTAGCAAAGGGGAGACCAACACCGTATTAATGCCCAGGATTTTGGAATTAGGAGATCGAAGAGCAGGTGTCCACATACTTTTGATTGTGTGTCTCATTGACCCAGACATTTGCATGGTGCGGTCATAGGGTTGACGTTTCTGGGGCTAACAGACACATTTTCCTCGGTATCCGGAGTGTGCTTGTTCTAGTAAGCAGCGGAGTCTATTTTTTGAGTAGTGTTTGTTTATTTTCTGTCCCCAAATATTCCGATAATGGCCAAATTGGAAATGTACACAGTATTATTTGACGCAGTCCTGATTTTAAAAAATTATTCTGATGCGTCAGTTATGAGCATAACCCGTTTTTCTACCCATATCAGTGTTGTGATGGTTCCTTCTCTTACTGGAGATTTTCTAAACTGCAGACAGAAGGTGTTTGAGGAGCTGCTGGTATTTACATGATTGAGCTGGGAATCTGAGACATTTATGCAATGCAAGAGACAGAGCAGCCTTCATTTCCACCCTCCCCGCTGTTCCCGCATTGTTGGGATTCTGGTCACGAACTCTGAGAGTGAAAGGGAGGGAGGAAAAGAATGCAACGTTGGGGAAAGATTCATATCGCCATAATAATAATAACGTTATTCTTTCATGGGGTCTTTCATGTGAGCGTGCCACCAACCTGCTAAAACTGAGGGATGGGGAGTGCAGTGAAAAGGCAGCACTGTAGTCAATTAGGCGCGAGGCGGTGTAGCCGCAGAGCCAACTGGAAAGTGACTGAAAGGCCCCAGTCAGGCTCAGTCCCCAGTCTGATGGAACCAGTATAAAAATCACAAACTGCAACTTTGAGAAGTTAGCATGCACCGGCCCAATTTGTCTACAGGTCACCAATTGTACCCTTTGCATTTAGGTCTAGTGAGAAGTTTGGTCCCACATGAACCCCATTGACCTAAAAAAAAAAAAAAAGTTTTCTTAATCAATCTGATTGCGTACCACATCCTTTGGGGGTGGGTTGCAGGGTTTGGCGTGTTTCCCCCGTCTCCTAGAGGCATTCATCCGCCGTGGTTCTCCAGAATGTGCCGTGGTTCTCACCCTCTGTTTGAAGGTCCCCCCTAATCCTTTTAGTTGGAGAAGTAGGAAATTATGGAGTGTGAAGCTGCTGTTTGTGCTGCTGCTGCCGGGTACAGTATATCCCCCCCCCTCTCTCTGGGCCCTACAGAGACACACTGGGGTGTGAGTGGTAATTAGCCGTTCACACGGCTCTGGCCTGGCCAAGGGACTGCGAGGGCCAGGCTCAGGCAGCTGGGGGATGCCCTCAGACCTGGCTCAACAGAGAAAGGGGGAGATCGAACTTCTTTCATCTCTCCCAGTGTTTAAGTAGGGAAATGAATGTGTATAGCTCAGCGTTTGGAGGCCCCCCAAGACACTTACATTTTTTTAAATTTTATTTCAGCCACCACACATGACGCCTCACTTTGCCAGCTGACGCTTCACAACCGCTTCAACACCATGCAGCTTCCCAGCTCAGTCCCTCTCATCCTCCCCTTCAGTCTCGAGCGCTCTCCCCCTCATTCACATTGATGCCTGGCAATGCATCCTGTTGCGCTGCCCATTTTAACATTTGGCTTGGTATTGTGACTTGAGGTCGCCCGATGATGATTTTTCATAGCCAATTCGGCCTATTTATTTTCAATGACAATTACAACAATACTGAATGAATTTATTTTAATTTAATATATTACATCAATAAAATCAATTTAGCCTCAAATAAATAATGAAACATGTTCAATTTGGTATAAATAATGAAAAAACAAAGTGTTGGAAGTAAAAGTACAATATATGCCATGTAAAAAAGCTAACGTTTGAGTTCCTTGCTCAGAACATGAGAACATATGAAAGCTGGTGGTTCCTTTTAACATGAGTCTACAATATTCTCAGGTAAGTTTTAGGTTGTAGTTGTTATAGGACTATTTCTCTCTCTACCATTTGTATTTCATATACCTTTGACTATTGGATGTTCTTAAAAGCACTTTAGTATTGCCAGTGTAACAGTATAGCTTCCGTCCCTCTCCTCGCTCCTACCTGGGCTTGAACCAGGAACACATCAACAGCCACCCTCGAAGCAGCGTTACCCATGCAGAGCAAGGGGAACAACTACAAGTCTCAGAGCGAGTGATGTCATCGATTGAAACGCTATTAGCGCGCACCCCGCTAACTAGCTAGCCATTTCACATCGGTTACACCAGCCTAAACTCAGGAGTTGATAGGCTTGAAGTCATAAACGGCGCAATGCTTGAAGCATTGCGAAGAGCTGCTGGCAGCACGCACTAAAGTGCTGTTTGAATGAATGCCTGCTGGTGCCTTCCATCGCTTAGTCAGACTGCTCTATCAAATCATAAACTATATGATTATAACATAACACACAGAAATATGAGCCTTGGGTCATTAATATGGTCGAACCCGGAAACTCATCGCAAACCAAGTTTATTCTTTCAGATAAATACGGAACCGTTCCGTATTTTATCTAACGGGTGGCATCCATAAATCTAAATATTCCTGTTACATTGCACAACCTTCAATGTTAATTCATAAAATTCTGGCAAATTAGTTTGCAACGAGCCAGGCGGCCCAAACTGCTGCATATACCCTGACTCTGTTGCAAGAGAAGTGACACCATTTCCCTAACTAAATATGCATGTTTAAAAATATATACTTTAAAAAATATATACTTGTATATTGATTTTAAGGCATTGTTTATGGTTAGGTACATGTTGGCGCAACAACAGTCCTTTTTCACGAATGCGCACTGCATCGATTATATGCAACGCCGGACACGCTAGATAACCACTCATGGTTGATGATATTACTAGTTTAACTAGTTATTATGATTGTTTTTTATAAGAAGTTTAATGCTAGCTAGCAACTTGACTTCTTACTGCATTCGCGTAACAGGCAGGCTCCTCGTGGAGTGCAAGGCAGGTGGTTAGTGTTGGACCAGTAAACTAAGTTTGCTAGATCGAATCCCTGAGCTGACAAGGTAAAAATCTGTCGTTCTGCCCCTGAACAAGACAGTTAACCCACAGTTCCTAGGCAGTCATTGAAAATGTGTTCTTCACTGACTTGCCTAGTTAAATAAAGGTGGAAAAATACTGATTGTTATGGAAACTTGAAATCTGCCCTAATTAAT
This sequence comes from Oncorhynchus kisutch, assembly GCF_002021735.2. NCBI lineage: Eukaryota > Metazoa > Chordata > Actinopteri > Salmoniformes > Salmonidae > Oncorhynchus > Oncorhynchus kisutch. Next base: position 40,715,574 of record NC_034187.2, read on the forward strand.
CGGCCGACCTCTAATTGTGACTACGTAATAAATTCTGCAAATGCCTCTCCTAGGGGGTAATAAACCAAGTGTTCCACTTCCCATTGTCTCATAAGCTTGTTTTACACAATTTATTTTTGTCTGAGTGACTCTTAGCATTTCAGGAGGAGAATCCGGTGTAAACATTAGCATCAGCCGTTGAAACAGTGACTGATTGTGGTAATGTTCAATACATTGACTCACAGCCTTCCCCCTTGACTGCTGAGGGATCCCTGCCTCGGTGGTTCCTTCCTGGGTCATTCCTTTGATGGGGGGATTTTGCCTGGCAACCAGCCTCCCTGCTGAAACGTGTGCTACCAGCTGATCCCCTTCAGCTCATGGTCGAGGCTCAGCCCAACAGATCAAACAGTTGCTGATGTCTTTTCCACACTTGTCATGTGACCACTGTTAACCCCGATCCACCATCACAATTCCCCCCACTGAAGCATCTGCCCCATCTTCCCCAGTCGAGAGGGCAGAAGCCTGTCATGGGGTTGAGGGTTAGGGGAGGGCTCTGATCAGCTTTGACTCAATCTCGGAATCTGATGCAAATCCGACATTATTTAAACCTCCCCAAATCAGCCTTGGCCAAATCCCTTCAAGATAGTCCGGGCTCGATTGGACAGCATTAAAGGATCACAGGGACAGAACAATACAACGCCTGTTAATGGGAAGAGCGAGAGAATCATACTCTGCCAGCTGTCTCAAGGGGGTTTACAGCATGTTATGCCAGAGACAACTGTAGATCGCTTTAATGTTCGCTCTGTTCTTGTTTTTAGATATATTTTTCAATACATCCTGCTGTTAGGCGGTAATATCTTGTTTGTCAAGGCTAGCACAGGCAAATTCACATAATATATACATTCAATTGCCCCTTATTAAATATGTTTTCCTAGTTTCGTTTTTTTATATGTTCCCTTTTAGTTAACGCATGCTGTGTACTCGGATGTAGCCAAACTTTTGTTTCCTGTCCAGTGTGTACTTTAATGGTACCCACATTGGGAGTGTTGCTAGTGGCCGAGACCATGTGAGAAATGCTGTCTCGTGTGTTTAGGAAGGACAGTAAGGGGAGAAACACATTTTCTCGCATCAAATTCTTCCTCAGTAATGACCCGCTGTCTTTCTGGCAGCCCTGAGCACGGCAGAATATTGATGGGGCTACTGCTGAGCACCAAGGCTGCCCACTCGGGCCCAATAAAAGCTCCTAACAAGCCCCATACAGCCAGCCAGCACAGTGTCAGGCTCTGCTATGCTAATTCTACTCCACCACAACTTTCCCTACAAAGTTATTCACCACTGTAACCTATGACAAAATATGTGACTAGAGTCTGCATTGTCAGCGGAGGGGTGGAACACCCCTGGTTTGAGTTCCTAATCTGACTGTGGCTGTTTTGGGTCGACGCTGATGTCTGAGGGGGTTTAGCATGGCTAATGAGGATAGCGCTAGGCTAGTTAACTGACGTGTCTTAAGTGAGTGAGCTTTCTGGGAGTGAAGGGAGGGTTTGGTTTAGACAGGCTTGTGTAGTGTTGCAGGAGATTGCGTTTTTAAGTCTACTGGGAGATGAACAGTGCTTGGTGGAGGCTGCTGCTGATTCTCCAGATGGTGAAAACAAAAGAAAGTTGCCTTCGAAAAGTGCGGCGAGATTTGAAATGACTACTGCACTTGCGCTCTACTATTCTTTCAAAGAATTGGAAGTAGAAGTTTTAAAGGAGGCTGAACTTCATGATTGTGACTGAAATGTAGGTTTTGTCTCGTGTTTTTTTTTTTTCAAACCAGAGTATGTGAGCGGAGTGTGTCCAATTTGACTGGAGCGCCTAGTGAGTTTTCCAAAGGCTGGAGCATTGGCCTTCTCGCCTGCTCCAGTAGTGCTCACTTCACAAGCTCGGCATGCCCGGCCCAGCGTGCATTTCCTTTAGCTACGGTCATGGAGTTTGCTAAATATTTAAGATCACCAAGACCTGCTCAGTTAATCTGTACCATTGTTGCGGAGTTGTCATAATGCCGCAGCAAATGTACATTTATCCCAGGGGTGTTGGCAGACACAATGTAAGTAACTTAATTTATGTCCCTCCCTAACTTCCCTGAATGCCTCTGATTCTGCAGCTATTTTATGCAGTAATCATGTGCTTATGAACCAATGTTATATTGTTAGCACTGAGGCAGTGTGCCCTGGGAGGAAGTTGACAAAGAGGCAAGTCAAAGGAACTTTAATCGCTTTTATTACGAATTCTGTATTGTAAAAAGTGAATATTTTTCATACCATGAGGTACCGGATCCGGCCAAATAGGGTCTGGAACGAAAGTCTAAAACGGGAGAGGTGTCAGGTCTTGTTCCGGTGGGATCTGGCTCAAATTAAGCACTGGGAAAGACTAGATTAAATAGAAAATTGTCTGACTGGTGTGAACATAATATCTTGTGAATGATGCATAGTTCATGCATTTTTCTTGGCAACATTTTCAAATGATATGCCGATATGTTTTGCATCACAACTAAAGTGGCCAAATAACTCTACTAATGTAGCCTATAGGCCCAAGACTCCTGGAACGTGGTTGGAAAGCCCATAGCCTACAGCAGGGTTCCCCATACTACACATTTAGTTTTTTTCCCTAGCACCACACAGCGGATTCAAATAATCAATGCTTGATGAATTGGTTATTTGAATCCGCTGTGTAGTGCTAAGGCAAAACAAAGTTCACCCAGGGTGGGCCCCATGGCTGAGTTTGGGAAATCCTGGCCTACAAAGCCTAGTGAAACGTGTTCTTATAAGCCCAGTCATTGCACAATTGCGTGTGAGAACAGTGTTTTACTTGCCACTTTAAAAGATGATCCCAGCTTTCTCATGCCTCTTTATTGTTAAATTCTTAAAAATGAAGCACATCCGCTTTACAAACTGTGTAGCCTACCTGGCATTTAAACAAAGTAACTGCACGGAACCTCCATTCGCTATTCCAGTGCAGGCTATGTGATTATATAAACCAAAAATTGTGGGCCATTCTAAAAACGGTTAAATTAACACGTTAGCAGGTGATGTAAAGACCAGGTTAAATTGGGAATACTGCGTGAGAATATTATCAAGTGCTTGTCAAATTGGGAATGAGACTGAAGTGTGTGCAGCCTTGCCAAGAAATGGAGCAGAGCTCTTCGTTTTTTTTCTCAAATCATTGTTCGTTGCGTCATAGCATATATGCGCTCTGCTCCATTTCTTATATATATATATATATATATATATATATGCAAAATTCTAACGTTTATCACAACTAAAGTTGCGTAAATAACTGTACAATAGTATATAGGAGGACCTGTTTCTTTAAGCCGCATGTGGCCACTCAAATCATTTGGCGAAAACAGCTATGTTAAATTGTATTGTTCTTACTATAACATACAAAATACCACGGTATTTATTCGCAAAGCTTGCCTGCTAATTGAACTAGTGTAGCCCACAGAGATGCTAAACGTGTTTTGTTAATTACCGTGAGACGCATTCACTTGTGAATGATGCACAGCGCACTGATCACCAGCTGACAATGTCATGGCTAGTCAAAGGAACTGCACACCAGATACTTAATGGTTTTCTGATCCAGGCCCTGTGACTAACTAACAGATTTATTTTTATTTCACCTTTTTTATTTAACTAGGCAAGTCAGTTGAGAGAGAAATATTATTTTCAATGACTGCCTAGGAACAGTGTTTTAACTGCCTGTTGAAGGGCAGAACGACAGATTTGTACCTTGTCAGCTCGGGTATTTGAACTTGCAACCTTCCGGTTACTAGTCCAACACTCTAACCACTAGGCTACCCTGCCGCCCCAGATGCATGTCTGTGTTCCCAGTCATGTGAAATCTATAGTTTAGGGCCTAGTTAATTTATATTAATTTACTGATTTCCTTATGAACTGTAACTCTGTAAAATCTTTGAAATTGTTGCATGTTTGTTTTTTGTTCAGTGTAGATAATTTTTGGGTGTTCAACTTTTAACATGTAATTTTCACATCCTCCCCCGCTCTCTCCCTGGCGAGTTCTTGATACGTCTTGGCACGGTGGCGGGTAATCACTTTTCTCCAGATGTTAGTTTAGGAGGAAAACTAAGGGAGGAGAGTATGATGAGAACAACAGCTGGCTGTATTCAGGCACCCCCACCCCCTTGTTGCGCAACGTGAAGTCATCAGTCTTTTACCACACCCTTTACCGTTCCTCTACTTTATTTCCCCTTTCATTCCTCACCCCTTACATTCTCTGCCTCATGGCCGTGCCGACCAGTCTGAGTCGTTTGGAAAGCAACCTGACCTGCTCCCAGCCTCTCCCCTCTTGTTATGACTGGCAGCTTAGACCAGTGAAGAAAAACAGAGGAAACAGCATGTCAGGCCACTGGGGATTGTTCTCCCTACATTCCCTGTGTCTCGCTCTCCCCTCTCGCGCCCCCTCTCCTCTATGGTACAAAAGCAGGGGCCCCTGCCAGACTTGAGCAAAAATTTTCACGTCGGCACGGCAGATGCCTCGTGTGACCTCATCCGTAGGGCTGTCAGGTAGGCAGAGGGACAACTTCTTTGCTTCCCCCACCACCACTCTTCCCCTCTGATAGCTATTACTGCTCCTCTGATTTCACAAACAGGTCTTATTGATTAAATCTGATTCCTGTGGATAGAGCAGTTTTATTGAGTGGCTTTCGCTGATAGATTATGTGTGACGGTAAAGGGGGAAACCTTCACTCCTTGTCCTCAAGGCTTGTAATCCAGGCCACATTTCTCCCAGGAATTGGGCAGCCCATTGCCTCTCAGATTTCCCCCCACACTCTGCATCTCCTGTCCTGAATGTTTGAGGAGACAGGAGTGTGAGGAGTGCCCACTCAAGAGCGTGCATTGTGATGGCACTACGGTCACAAGGACATCAAACATGTAGTCCCTTCAGCATGGCACATGAAACATTCATTCAGGAAACTGAGTGCTTTCTTAGTCGACACACTGCTAGATAGTAGCAGCCAGTAGACACCCACTTTCTGTAGCTTTAGTGTGACCAAGTTCCAACTCAGAAATCACTCCATACAACCGGTGTTATAGTACTAAGTCATATTTATAATAGCCTTGTTATGTTGACTAATGCAGTGGCGTACATGTATCTGTTTCCTTGTGGCCATTAGGGCATTTTTAGTAACAGCCTGCTGTGGTATGACGAAAGCTGTGCCAGCAGGATTCCTGAGGTGTGCCTGCCCGCCCAGAGTTTCACATTCTGTTTGCCTCTGCTCTCGGCGCGCACACACACTAGGCATACTTCGTTTTCCTCTCTGCCACACATGCACCCCCCCCCCCCCTCCCAAGCAGGATCTGTATACCCTTGCCTCTGCTGCCCTCTATTTTCCTTTGCGCCCCTCAAAACAGCACCTCCACCTGCAATGCTATGCAGAGCTGGATAGATGAGGATGGTGACACCCCTGCCGCGGTAGTCTTTTTAACTCTCCCAACCTTCAGATCAATCATCCGTTGGCTCTTTCCTGTCCCTGTCTGCCTGCAACTCTCACAGCCCTCTCCCAACAACTAACTACACACGCCTAAAACCAGCCAGGCCCCCCCCCCCCGAAAGGGAAAACGACTTTCTAACGCTCATTATGCCGCCCTGCATTTTAAAAGGTTAACCGCGTCAGCGAGCATTCAGGTGTGCTGTGAGGGGAAACCACCCAATGGTTATTCAATCTCACGCTCCAACATCTGTCCGCTCTCCAGTTTGCACATTAAACAGAACATTGTAGCAGTGTTCTAAATGCGTTACCGGGCAACTCACAGTAGGCATTTATGTTTGGGACAGAGGGTAGAGTAAAGACTTAGTGACCTTGCAGACACCTGAGGCGGAGACTTTTGTCGGTCTCAACACTGACTCAGTTCTCTAACCACAGTCAGATTCTACCGCCAGTCTTGCTCTGTGTAAAGGCTTTTGAACTATTCATGCCACGTTTTTGTCACCGAAAACCACATGTGCAACTGAACACACTCAACCTCGCCATGACTACTTCTCAGTTTTTTGGGGGAGGGCTCATTCGTTTAGTCTTAATCACCATTGGCTCAGATCCAAACAGGCTGACAGTTTGAGGCCAAAAAAGGAGCAGAGAAAGAAAACAAGCTGTCTCATTCCTGGGGCTCATTTCTGAAAATTCTTCCGGACTGGAGAAGCTGTGTAGAAGGTCAGTGGGGGGTCACAATTTGATTTAATCTGATGGTAAAAAGGGAAAGGAGGCAGACGACGGAGAATCTTAACAGAATGGGTAGATAAAGATGTCCACGCTACCACAACCACCTCTGATTGGCAACTAAAAATGGGCAACCTGGGCCCTCTGACTGGGCACTGGTGATTTCTAACAGCTATTTAGCAGTGATTTGAGGTCATTTCCAGGTTGAAGGGTTAGCGTTAGCCATTCTCTGTGAACATGTCTAATTAGGCCAGCAGGTCTGGTGTAGAAAATGTGAAGTGGCCTCTCGCTCCCCAACTCTAAGGTTGTTGAAATGGGCTCGGATCCTTCTAGGCTCAATGTGGTTCTTGTGCCATTATGCTTTCAGTGGCCTAGAATATTCTTGGTTAGCGCTAGCTGCTCCCTCTTATGTTTTAGAAATATACAGTATAGAGGGGTGGGAATGATATACTGTGTGTTCGGGAAAGTATTTGGACCCCTTCACTTTTCAACTTGTTACAGCCTTATTCTAAAATGAATTAAATTAGTCCCCCCCCCCCCCCCCATCAATCTACATCCAATACCCCATAAGGGCGAAGCAAAAACATTTATTTTTTTATTTGGGTGGGGGGGCAAATGTATAAAATTAAACGATTATCACATTTACGTAAGTATGCTGACCCTTTACTCAGGCTTTTCCACATTTTGGCAGTGACTACAGCTTCTCGTCTTCTTGGAAATGACGCTACAAGTTTGGCACACCTGTAGTTGGAGTTTCTCCCATCCACTGCTGATACTCTCATGCTCAGTCAGGTCTCCCCAAAGATGTTCGATCGTGTTCAAGTCCGGGTTCTGGCTGGGCCACTCAAGGATTGTGTCCTTAGAGTCGCTGTCCTGTTGGAAGGTGAACCTTCGCCCCACCTCCGGAAGGTGAACCTCCTGAGCGCTCTGGAGCAGGTTTTCGGCAAGGATCTCTATGTACTTTTCTCCTTTCATATTTCCCCCGATCCTGACCAGTCTCCCTCTCCCTGCCGCTGAAATACATAGGGATGGTGCCAGGTTTCCTCCAGACGTGACGCTTGGCATTCAGGCAAAATAGTTCAATCTTGGTTTCATCAGACCAGAGAATCTTGTTTCTTATGGTTTTGAGTCCTTTAGGTGACTTCTGGCAAACTCCTCCAGTTGGCCTGTCGTGACTTACTGAGGAGTGGCTTCTGTCTGGCAACTCTACCATAAAGGCCTGGTTGGTAGAGTGCTGCAGAGATAGTTGTCCTTCTGGAAGGCTCTCCCATCTCCACAGATGAATTCTGGTGCTCTGTCAGTCACCATCGGGTTCTTGGTCACACCTCCCTGACCAGGCCCTCCTCCCCCACATGCGTAGTTTGGCCGGGCGGACAGATTTGGGAGTCTTGGTGGTTCCAAATTTCTTCCATTTTAAGAATGAAGGCCACTGTGTTCTTGGGGACCTTCAATGCTGCAGACAGTTATTTTTACCCTTCCCCAAATCTGTGCCTCGACTCAATCCTGTCTCGGCGCTCTACTGACAATTTATTCAACCTCATGGCTGGGTTTTTGCTCTGACATGTACTGTCAACTGTTGGACCTTATATAGTCAGGGGTGCCTTTCCAAATCATGTCCACGCAATTGAATTTACCACAGGTGGACTCCAAGTTGTAGAAACATCTCTGGAAACCGGATGCACCAGAGCTCAATTTCGAGTTTCATAGCAGTGTCTGAAATCTTATGTAAATAAGGCATTTCAGTTTGGTATTTGTAATGACATTCTTAACCTGTTTTTTACTTTGTCATTGTGTAGATTGAGGATATTTTTTATCCATTTTAAAATAAGGCTGTAACGTAACAAAACGTGTGAAGTGAAGAGGTCTGAATACTTTCCAAATGCACTGTAGGCCTATTCACCAATTGATTATATTTATTCTTTATTTAATTAGGGAAGTCAATTAAGAACATTCTTATTTACAATGACGGCCTAGGAGCAGTGGGTTAACTGCCTTGTTCTACCCCTGAACGACAGATTTGTATCTTGTCGGCTCAGGGATTCGATCTAGCAACCTTTCGGTTACTGGCCCAACGCTCTAACCACGAGGCTACCCGCCTCCCTTATACATGGTACTCGTCATGTCATTTGTCCACCTTCCATGAAAATGTGCCTGTTGGCAAAAAGCTGTTGCATTGTCACATTTTCTCATTTATGAACTCCAGTTCCCTTTCTGACGTGTAATAGTATAATCAGATATTGTACAAATTCTATTTATGTACAGCAGTTCAATCTGACATCAGCACTATGGCTTTCCAGGACTGAATTGGTACTCTGGCACTCCCAGTTCACCACTCTGCTGTCAGAGCGAGTGGAAGAGAACGAGGCAAAAAGGGAGAACAACTTCCTTTCCTTGTTAATTGCCACCAGTACAGCCAACGACTATTGCGGACCGTAGCGCACAACCTTGTGTGTAGTCTGAAACCACGGTCTCCTCTGCCCCCCCCCAGTCTTCCCCTCTCTGGGGAGGTCTTTACTTTGAGCCTTGCTATCTGCTGCATTTTTTTTCTCCCCACCGTAATCTGATTTTTCAACCGGCTATTTACTCCAAAGAAAAGCGTATGATATTGAATCGTGCGCCAACATGTCAGTCAGGCCCCCCGTCTTTATTGCTCCGCCGTTAACAGCCTTGTCCTCCTTTTATCGAGTCTGAACAACCCGGCCAAAACGTAATCCTGTCATGACAATGGAGCTCTCGAGTCTGCTTTCTGAGAAGTAGAGGCCTTCACGGGTCAAAGTTGGGCCTGTTCCAAAAGGGACATGGGGCTATCCCACCCGGACCCAATATGCGTTAATAATTTTTTTTATAGACCTGTTCCAAACGGACCAGAGGACAACTAGACCCGTTCCGTATAGACCTGGTTGTATCCAGACCCGATCCGAGTGAGGGAAGCAGCAGAAATACGTGTTTAAGCTACTTTATTAACCGGAGACGATAAAGCTTGTGGGAGGGAGGTGAAGTGACGCTCTAGCAGGGGTTGTCTGTGGGCTAGTGTGAGCAAGTGACATGGTGAAGGAGAGACGGCAACCAACCAAGCCGGCTCACGCTATAGTAGATTAGTAGCTCGTTTATCATCCAATATGATTACGTAGTATCGGTCTTGACTGCGTCAAACTGGGAGACGCTAGCTAGGCTACTCAAGGCATGCACTTTCTCGTCCTACACTTTAAAACTTTTTAAAATTGTATTTAACTAGGCAAGTCTGCTAAGAACAAGTTCTTAATTACAATGACGGCCTAGGAACAGTGGGTTAAACTGTCTTGTTCATGGGCAGAAGGACAGAGTTTTGACCTCAGCGGATCAGGGATTCGATCCACCAACCTTTCAGTTACTGGCCCAACGCTCTAACCACTAGGCTACCTGCTGCCAAACAACTCCATTCAAATTTTAAGTAGCAGCCTACCTGTTGTCTCTTGGTCATTGTAACCTATCCTCCTTTTTCATTTTAACTCCTTCCATTAATTTGATATCTTAACTTTGGCCACACATGGAGTCTCCAACTGTAGCCTATTGCCACTTTGACTTATGATTGGCCAACAAGCTACACACCCCACTCTCGTGAAAGCAAGCGCAGCAGCATAACTTACACAATTTCTCTACTGCAGCAGTCACATTCGCATCTGAAATGTTCCTTTGGACAAATCCGTTAATTACACATAACCATGACAATCATATCAGATCCGACACCAGACCCGTGACATTTAGTTCTGGATCAGGACCAGCTTGGGTCTGAGATCGGGTCTCGAGTATTCCGGTACAGGTGCATCCATGAAGCACCTGTCTTTCTAAAGCGTAGAGCAGATGTGAAGTCTGGGGGGGGGCTTTCCTGTCTGCAGCCTTAGATATCTTGTCTGTCTAATGAAATCACACTGGTCCTACTTTTATTACGCTCCACTACCTGGAAAATCACTGCATTTTCATGGTTATGAAGGGTTTAGTCACTTCAGGGGGGAAATGGCAGGTTCAGGAAGGGGGGGTGCTAACTTAATTGCTCTACATGAATAATTTCACTTGACTAATTTGGGTGATAATGACAGAGGCAGCGCTTTTGTATTTATTTATCCAAACATTAATTGACAGGACTGACATTAACTGGGCTGTTATTGCGCATTTGAGTGCGCACGAGAACCCCAAAAAATACAGTAATTATCTTGCTGATTGGGAGGTGGTTTATGCGTACGTTTTCCCTGCCTAATGTCATGTCTGTCAGCGATTTTAGCGTGAGATGCAGCAACGTGACAATGGTGTTGAAGCTCATCTGTGCCTTCCACCCCCATGCAACTTGTGCTTATGGAGAACGAACTGGGGCGTATTCACTACAAGCAAACGAAACAGGAAGGGGACCTGCCTGAGTTTGTCCAAAAACTTGTTTTCATTGCAAACCAGTGTTCCGTTTACAGATTGCTACAGAGTGCACTAATGATTTTGTGACCCAAGTGGTTTTTCTGTCCCCATGTCCCTCTTGCAATAGTGGCACAGTGAAGTGACTTGTCACTTGAAATGACTCGATTTGTTTGTTCCAGGCGGAAGGAGAGGATAATCTGAAGAAGATGCAGCTGATGGAGCTGGCCATTCTCAACGGGACGTACCGTGACACCAACATCAAGACACGTAAGCGTTACAACCACATTCACTAAAGGTTCCTGTTTTGATCCACATTGACTAACGCAAAGTTGATCATAATCAATCTTTATTTTATTGACGTGTAAGAATCTCTTAATGACCACGGTGAAGAAGAAACGTAACATGCTCATGATATACTGTGTGCCTCTACTAGGTTCGTGTATGTCGTCATTGCAGTGTCATGGGTCTTGACCAAATTTCTTTTGTAGACTGCACTTTTCCTCTGAAGTGTTGTCCAACCAGTGTCTACCTACCTCACAAACCACCTGTATCAAAGTAGAGCAGTGTCCCCTCCCTCTCGCCGCTCCCCCCTCTGTGCTCCTTTCCCTCCCTCCCAATATGGATGCAATCACAATTTGTTGCAATCTCGAGGTGGTTTCTATATGCCTTCAGCGCATCGCAGAAATCACTCATCTCTGCATGATGAAGTTCACGCTTCTGTTACAGTTTTGATTTCCAATCACCAGTGTTACTTTCTGTGGAGTTCATCCCACCCAGTGCTCTTGCAGTTTCTGCAGTTTCATGCCTGTGATTTTAAATAAATGCATTGCAATGTTTTTATTTTGGGGGGGGTGGCTGCTTTCAATTGACCATTTACTGTTTACATTATCATTTGTTACTGAATGATATTAGTAATGGCGATACATGTATTTGTTTTGCACATTTGGTCAGTTCAAAAGGCTTGAAGTGTTGGAAAATAATTTTATATATTTTACAAACGAATGTCAGATATATGTATGTGTGTGTATATATTGAATGAATGATTTGACATTGGTTTGTAAAACCTGGACCAGTGGCTGTCAACACAATGGTGATAACCAGACTAGTGCTACTTAGTGTGAATTAGCCTAGACAGCCACCAAATCACAGGCCGAAGAGCTACATGTAAAACATTGATTCAGTCGCCCCGGCCGTCAGTGATTTAACTGTTGTGTGGTACGACGTTGGAACATATGCAAAGCCATTTGGACAATCTTTTATTGGTTTTGTCAGCCAACCAAAATGGTTTCAGGGTCATGTAGAGGAGTTGAGTGAATCTGAACTGTACTTATATATCCCGTATTGGCCAATATCAACTAGTCGGTCCCACTCAAGGCCTCATAGGCCTAGAGTCGTCCAATAGTCTCAATTGTCTTTTCTGGGGATTGACCTAATCCTATTGGTCCATATCAGAAACTGGCACTCCTAGTCTCTGTGGCCAGTGGCTTAATTTCTGTTGCTTTGTGTGTTTGTTTTGATCACTTGTGCCGTCCACAGTACATTAATTTGTGGTTGTCATGGTGATTGGTATGCTTAATATGCTCTGTGCATTGGGGTAATGGCATCATTTTAGCAACGTATCTTTTTTTTATTTTGGTATGGGTTTCTTATTTTCTTTACTCAATTTTTGGTGTGCTGGTTCACCTTGATCATTGCATGGACTAATTTTCCTTTTTTTTCGCCCCTCCCCTCCTTCCCCCCCTACCCCCTTTTCCTGCTGTTTTATATTTTCCAACCTGCTTCTCGACCTGTGATTTTGGTCACCCACACCACATCTTTACCCCCTTGTCTTGTATCTCTATCTCTCCATCTTTCTGTCTTTCACTCTTTTTGCTTATGGCAGACCCCCTTGCGTTCTCTCTTGCAGCGGCGGCAGCCGCCGCTCAGGGCCCCCGCCTAATACAGGCACCCCAGGGGCATATGATGGCCCCCCATCAGCAAATGAGGCCCCCCACACCGGGAGGCACCCCCATCATGAACATCATCCGACAACCCCAAATGCAGGGCATGTTGCACAATGGCACCCCCACCCTGGTGCCTCCCTCACCGGACGGCGGCATCATCTACGCCTCCCCATACGACTACCCGTACGCCCTGGCACCCACCTCCCTGCTGGAGTACCCTATCGACCACAGTGGGGTTCTAGGTAAGCGACCCTGGGGCCTGGGCGGCGGCCCCTTTAGCCCCGGACAGGAAGGCAGCTTGTTTTACCCTGGGTTTTTGGACGCGGCTTCGATGAGCCACAGTCAGGACTTAAAAGGTAAATATGTCGTATCCAGCTGAAAGAAAATAGGGTTGTTATTGGTGTGACCTAATGGCTAATAAAGGGCAAGGGGGACAGGGATTTTTTTCTTCCAGTTAGACATTTTTCATATCGCCCCACCAAATCCTTTTCCTGGCTCAGGTTTTGTTGCCTTGTCTGAGAATATACACACACACACACACACACACACACACACACACACACACACACACACACACACACAAACTCTCTCTGACAGGGACATGCATGATTGCACACACCAGCGTTCTCTCCTTTTTATGCACTCGCAAGAGGCAGATTCAGTCTGGCGGTGGCTCCCCCTGGATTTCAACAGCTTTTGAAATAATTCCGTTTTCCCCAGCTAACTCTGCAGCTCTGGCCTTGATGCCAGTAGAAAGTCCCCTTTGTCCCGGCGGGGAAGTTCATTAAATTTACTGTTCTCATTTTTCCACTTGTCTCAGTTTTCACCTTCTTGAACTTCAACTTAGTACAAGCCACAGACATTCCCCAGTCATTACGTCAGCTGTGGGAATTACATTCTGTAGGTGCGGGTGTGTATGCAATATGCTGGCAAAGAAACATTTTCAACAAAATAAATGATAATGACTAACATTTGTAACTAACCGCCTTGATTCGGTCTTATGTAGTAATTTTTTTAACTTATTTTAAAAATTTTATACATTGGATAAAAGTAGACTCGGAGCTAGAAAATTGTATATCATAAGTTGAAGAACAACGAAAGTAATTCTGCTTTGAAAGTTGATTAACTTGTAACCCCACCTTTTGAGAAAATGGTCTGTGAATATTTTGGTATACCTACTGGAGAGCTCTTTGTCTACACCCATTCAGTGTTCACACCCTCTTAAGCCCCACACATCTCTTTTAGGGATTTACATGAGGCATTAGTTTAGTTTAGTAAACAACCAAAGATTTCAAGACAGTGATGAAAGTAGTAGCCTACAATAAGGGAAAAGTGCAGGTAGAAATACACTAACTAGTCCTTGGCCTATATACTAATCTGACTTTGGTGCAGGTAATGTTCTTCACATTACCATGTGTGGTAAACACACACTATATCAATGTTGATTTTTGTCACATGCACAGGATACAGGTGTAAACATTAGTGAAATGGTTACAATTAACAATATAAAAAATTGACAAACTGGATACCTAGTCAGTTGTACAACTGAATGCCTTCAACTGAAATGTCTTCCGCATTTAACCCAACCCATCTGAATCGGAGGTGCGGGGGGCTGCCTTAATCGACAAAGGATTCAGATACAAAATATTTGTAATTGTTAGATTAGTCTAAATTGATGGGTCATTTGAAGGAAATGCTATGACCAACCACCAGCTACGTCTCGCTAAGTAAATGGGTCACTATTGTCTAGACATGTTCATGAAGTACAATTGGTGGCTGTAATCACCCCCCAGACACACCTGGCTAACTTGATGGGTCATGTAATGCACACATCTGGCGAAGTGTTAGTGGATGGAGCCAAATACAGGACCATTCTGGAAGAAAACCTGATGGAGTCTGCAAAAGACCTGAGACTGGGACGGAGATTTGTCTTCCAACAAGACAATTATCCAAAACATAAAGCAAAATCTACAATGGAATGGTTCAAAAATAAACATATCCAGGTGTTAGAATGGCCAAGTCAAAGTTTTGGCCTTTACTACTAAAGTCCATAGAAATGCATTGAATAACACTTTCATAAATGGCAAAAAGGAGAGTCCAAAAATGTATAATAAATTGTCTGCCCCAAATCAACAAGATGTGTTTAAAAAATAAAATTAAAAAATATCTTCATACTTCCATTAATTTAAAAAACGTGTACCGGTTAACTTCAGATGAGTCCCGTGACAATTGTGGAGGTCGTAAACAAAATGTATAATCTCTCCCCTTTCCATAGTGATCATAATAGTCAAACCATTCGGAAGCTACAGACGTGTGTAAGAACACTTATTTTCGGGATGTCTCATGGTCTGACACACACACACACCTTTTCCAGCTCTGCCACCTTTCACCACAGATGCGGAAGTGCGACGTATTTAATGCCGAAAACAATATATTTCGCTTCAACTGACTGATTTTGTTGGATTTTTAATGCATCTTAAATTTGACTATAAGGGGTAAATTAGGTGTTGATCCTGACATCACAAGACTGCTATGTTAGCTAACAGCTTAGTGTGTTTTTATTTACTTGCCGTATTGATCGGTGCCTTCAAAGGAGACCCATTGGAACATCACCAATTCTCTCTACAAGCGCTGCTCAGGCCTTAGCGTTAGGAAACCTCAGAACATCTGGTGCTACAGATTGGAATGTGGGTGGGCTGGCATAGCCATCAACCATCCCTGTGAACCATTGCCGTTTTCCTACCTGCCAGGGCTGTTTGGCTGTTTGGCTGTTTTCAAATGTGATGTAACCATCACTGGCCCATTCCAGCATCAACCTCCCCAAGCCTTCTGATCCTAGAGATAACATTCTGAGTTAAGTCTCCTTTAGTGTTCACTTGATGACTGCAGCTAAGAGCGTTTAGTAGTATGCGATTTGACTGGGTGCCCAGGTGGTTGTCATGGTGACCCATTCTGTGGGGACAGCCACCATTTAGCCAATGAAGGCCTCTGTCACAAATCTCTTTAAACGCTCTCTGGGTAATGAAGAGCAGAGAAATATGGCCACCCCAGCATCACGCGGTTTCTCTCTCGCCCCTGAAATCTGGGAGGCCATCCTTCCCCGGCTCAAACTAAATCAGAAATATTGACAGTCAGATAAAAGCCCAAGAAATACGACCCCTGAGTCCTGAAATGTGTTTTGCTGACTGCACCTCGCTCTAGCTAGGCTTTTAGAGCAACTTAAGGATTTACCTTTCACACACACAATGATCTCTAAGCACAGTCACAGTTCCTATGCAACCATACAAAAACTTTACTGAGATGTATAGTATATTACTATATTTCCATACATGATATCCAGACCAACCATGCACAAGGATAATTGAAAGGTCTGTCTTCATTTGTGACATAAGAGAGCCAGGTAGTGTCTAGCATTATCCAGTTAGGATCTGAGCTGCTTTGGATTTTCACACCTGACAAAAATCACTCAATTTTTTTTTCTCATTCCACCTCCTGGGCCATGTTTATCTTCTAGATGGCCTTAGTCCCCTGTCCCCCTGCCTGCCGGTTTCAAAGAATCCTCTAACACTGTGTGCTATGGAATTGTATTACCTAAGTTGTACTTTTATAGATATCAAGTTAAAGCAAATGTATTTTTTTTATACATGTCTGTATATTTTATATGTATATGTGTTACTGTAAGACTTGTTTTCCCTTCCTGAAGTGAATGGTTTCTAACCTTGTGGACTTGTTGCAATCTAGGTGCAATGGCTACTAAAGTGAGACGGCATGACTCGCGGGTCCGTCCTTACCAAAGGATTGTGACCGCAGACAGAGGTTAGTTTAGTCTCTAAGATACTTAACTTTGACTGTTGATTGCATTGCCGTAAATTTGAGTAGATGTTATTTTTTTCACCACGTTCCTTTCTTACACACCTACACACACCACCTAAATGGTTGACTGTGGTATGCACATTGTTTACATAGTTATATGGAGTACTGTGAGAACTCTTTCAATGCTCAGGCAAAAGCGATCTTGATTTCTTTGGTTTACATGAACTGTGACCCTTGGTGACAGAACAGGTAGTACACGCAGTGTTCAAGCTACATTTTCTTAACATTCCTCTGAGATTAGATCCTAAAATAGGTCAGACTTGTTCCATACATAACAATTTATGTTCTACTTGAGGAACAGTGGAAAGTGACTAAACGGTAACTGGGAAAAGTAGACAACACTACAAGTAGCCTCGTTGCTACCATGCACCATTTTTTTTCCCCTCTTGAATTGTCTTGATTTGTCTTGTTTATGTAAAACTGACCTACCTAATCTGAGCTAGTTTACTTTCTTTCTCCGGTGTATTTTAAGTATTGAAATAAAATTTAAAAAATAAATTAGTTGTACACGAGGTACTGTAATTTGATATTATTTGTTTTATTTAACATGTGTTTATGGCTACTGTATATAAATAAAGAGAAGGGATCGGAAACGGTGATTCATCGATTCATTACATACACTAGTGTTAAGTCTTACCACTAATCACACTGTTTAACTTGCATTCCAACCGTGAAAACTAAAACACTTATTTTATTTGTTTACTTTGTACGCGTATGTTTTCTTTGCTTCTATTTGTGGGGACTGGGGGCAATGTTGCGTTTTGATTTAGGTTGGGGGCTTAGTAGTTGTGATCATGATGTAACAACGTCATGATTATAACAAGATTAGCTGGGTTCGTTTCTTGGTGGGAAATTAGGAGGAATAAAAGATTGCATTCATTTTATTGTTAAAATGATGTCATTAGTCTCTTCTTGCTGACACTAATATCCTTTCTATCTTTTTTTTCTTTTGTTTTTTTGTTTCTAACCACCTAGCCGCCACCGGCAACTAACACATGACCTTCTGACCTCTGAACTCTTCACCCAATGACGAGCCGCCCCAAGCCTGCCTGCTGATCAGTTAACTGGTAATTGCCTTTTGCTAGCTTCTCGGATGCAGTGAGAGGGGCTCCTGTCCGTACAGTTACCCTAACATGTTTTTGATAAAAACCATTTGGTTTTTAACACTATCTATCATACAAACCCAACAGTTGGTTTTTATTTCTTTCTGTTCATTGAGTTGAATTCCCATTTATTTTTCTTGAATCACAAACTGGGTGGCTGTGTATGTATTGTTACTAATGAATCTGCACTGAATTTATATAGCAATAAAGATCCCACCCTCCGTGTCCACAACCCTACCCATACCTGCTCTGATTCGGTGATCTCACTAGTATTCACTAAACGACGCTAAATGGGAACTGAACCCAGGCGGTCTCTCCAAAACATGGCCTCATTCTCCATCCAACATGCAATGCCAAGTCCCTCATTCCCTTAACCCCACCAACCCATTCCACACCTACTTGCTGGCAATGAAAGAAATGAAAGGAAAGAAGCTACACTCCAACTTGTTCATGTAGTCCTGTATTTTGAAACTCTGAGACTTAATGGTATGCTGACACATTCTGGGTGTGCCCTGAACAGCTGTCTGTTTAAAAGCATGGCTAAATTGATTGCGAATTGAGCTTATAATTTTGTTTATTTGGTTTTTACTTGATTTTGTTTTCTCGTTAATACACTTATTAGCTCTGAAGAACTAGCCAGACGAAGCAGGTTGTAATAACTCAAAATGCAGCTTTTGTGGTGGCAGGTCTATCATGGGCAGTTAGAGGAAGCTAGGAGGGGCACTGGGGAGGAATTGGGATGAGGGAGAGGTCTTTTATTACTATAATGAAAGTAGGATGTGTTGAGGGTTAGGGCACAGTGGAGCAATGGATATATAGTTGACTAGCTACTGACCTTAACTATGCTCCTCCACACTTCCAAGTGTATGTACAGTGCCTGATGCATTTGGAGAATCCCATCGAATTATACGAGCTGTGATCTAAAAGACAAAAAAAAGTATTAAGTGTGTTTGTGTAATTAGCCAAAGGGGTTCCAGTTGAATTATATCTATATAAATATGTATCTAACTGCAGAGAGCGTGCTGTAATTTTAGAGCTTGAAAGGATGTGATTTCGTGCATGTTTAAGTGCGAGTTGACAGCCAATCAAAAAGATCAAGGTTGTTTATCACACAAAGCTCTAGTTTCCCATTAAGAGAAAAAGCATATTGACACTAAAGGGGGCTTCTGGGGGGGGGGGGGGGGGGGGCTCCTTTTTATAGTGAAGTTTTGTAAATATACATTTTGTTCATTTTTTTTCTTTGTTTGATTTTGCCTTTTATTTTTGGTTTTATTTACACCCCTGCCGAAAAATCCATTTTCATATTGTGTATCAGCATTTGGCCAATTCTCTTTGCTAGAATATTTTGTAGTTTTCTTTAATCTCTTTCAAATTTGATACCAATCAATTCTTTATGGGGTCATGATACTTGCTCTCATGCAAATAAGAATCTATTTCATTTGGGGAGGGGGGGGGGGTGTATTTATCTCTAACTCTCGCCATACCATTTTGAAGTCCCCCAATTAGCACATCCACAATGTGTCTCCATAAAGGTATGGTCCAGATCCTTAGCCCATGACAGTTTCTCATTCTTTCTCAAGAGAAAAAAAAATAGGATGTGAAAGCCATGCCTGCCTGTTCAGATTGCTTTATTTACATACCTGTTATATATGTAGATACCTGTCATTGCATATTAAAGATAGAGAACACAATTGGATACTTTTACAGGGTGCTGGAGAAGAGAAATATATTTTTGGTGATTTTAGCTTTTTATACTTCACTTGCAGTTACAAAATATAAAAAATGCAACAAAAAATAGTGTAGAGGAATAAAGGTGGTGATGAAGATGCTGTTACTTTGGATATTATTGGCTAGGAAAATAAAGACCAAAATAGTCATACCTACAAGCGTTGCAAGGATGTAAGGGTTACGAAGCGAGGGAGAGACATTCAGAGAAGATAGAAAAAGTGCCTTATCGACGGTCGTTTCTTTTTCCGAGTGTTAACATTCTGTTCGATAATATCCAGCACCAACGAGGAATGTGCAGAGAGGAACGGCTTCTGTGATAAGCTCTTAGGAGTTGCGCAGGGTAGCTCCTGTCATTATTGCTGAGCTACTGAAGTTATTCTATGCAAAAAGAATAGCAGTCGTATGACCAGCTAAAATATGTGCCATGGTTTGTCTTCCCAAGTATAAGTTAAGGTTTTTGTTTTATGATTATTTTTTTCCCTCTGCCATCCGAACAAGTTGTATTTCTTATTTCTCTTCGTTTTGAATTAGGTTATCGCTATTGTTGCATTGATTTCTGGTTACTGTGATTATTCTACCAAGAACAAACTGCCAATAGCAATGCAGAAGTCTGCCAGGACATCTTATTAATGCAAAATAAATGAGGGACATATAAAATGAGTGTGTAACAGGAGAAGAGGCATTTGCGTGTATACCAATTTGTTTAAAAAATATTTAAAAAACATGCTAATGCTTTCCCACTACAGTTCGGTAATGAAGCCACGTCATGACTTCAAGCCTCAAGATGCTTTTTCCAGATAGTAGTCCAGAGGCGTTTTCTATTGGAAGGGGAGGCACTGATGATGGGGCTTGATCTGGGTGAAGTTTATTTTTTACTAGGTCTTAGTCAAATGTTCCCGCCACAATGTGCGTACGTGCCAATTCTGGAAGTGATCACCATGCCGTATACAGACTAGAAAAGGGGCCGTAGCCATAAAGAGGTAACACATTTGACTTCACAACTAAGCAGTTTTCAGTTACTCAAACTTAATGGGGTATATCTAATTACAAAGAAAATAAAGTATATAAAATCGACATTATGAATTATTAAATATTTCACCTTCCCTGGCAGTCTGACACTTTATTTTTCTCATACATGCTGTCACACAGAACATGTTAATGCATTTGTTTTCAGTGTTATGAATTCTTCTATTTAAAAAAATGCAATATTAAAGTGGAACAAGATGACAATTCAGCATTTTGACAGTATTAAGACATATTCCCTCTGCAATGTTACGCTGTGTCATCGTGTAAGGTTGGTTTAGTCCATCATGTGTATGGTGAACTGTACCGTATTCACTCTGGCCTGTCTACTACATGTATGATAATGTAATTTACAGCCATTGTTACAGGTTTATAATGTATTTTTCTAATCTCATTTTATATGTATATTATACAATCTTTTTTCTGACTTTTTCTTTTGATGCCCACTGCGACTTGTTTTTTTAACCCCCCCCCACCCACCCCCCCCCACCCACCCCCCATCTTGAAATCTGTCTCTAGTGGGGAGTGTTGACTTTACTAGAGTTAAATTTGGTTTTCTTGCCAAATCCTAGCTTGTTTAACTCATTAGCGACTTTATTCGTCTTTCTTGTCATAAGTATTTTTACATGCTTGCATTTAGTTTTGATGGTGTATGCTGTTATTTTTCTTATTAACCCCTTGGCATTTATTTTAATAAAACATTCTTAGTAAGAATTTTACTAACTTGCAGATTTTTTTTTTGTTGTCTTGTGTTTTTAACCAGTTTTATGAATGTACTACCTTGGTCTGGTTCACGGACTAACACAATTAAAACTGTACACGGCAGCATTCATATCTGCACGCGCATACACAAGGCGAATACTCATCCAAAAAACACTGTCTAACTGGAACCTGTGCACCTGCTATACTCTTCATGCTCACAATTCCAACACTGCTGCTCTGTCCCGTCCGTCCTTTCTGTTTATCGCGACTCTTGTGGTTACGCGTGGTGTTGGAGAACCCCGGGAGCTGCCTTTCTGTAGGTGTAACTGGAAGGGCCGGCTGCAGGTAACACTAGGGTCCAAAACAAAGGTACAACTCCAACCTAGTAGGCAGCTCATCATACAGTACTATGCCTTGTCAAGGAGTCTCTCATCTGATTCACTACCAATGTGGTCTGTAGAATGATCACCCTACATCGGCGATGGAGCTATACAGCACCAGTCAAGTTTGGACGCAGCTACTCCTGCCAGTGATTTAAAAAAAAAAAAATAATTATACTAATTTCTACATCGTAGAATAACGGTGGCGACAATGACTACGAAGTAACACATGGAATAATGTAACCAAAAAAGTCAAACAAATCAATATTTCTATTCTTCAAAGTAGCCACCCTTTTCCTTGACAGCTTCATGAGGTAGTCACCTAGAATTTGTTTAAATTAGCAGGTGTGCCTTAAATTAATTTTTAAATGTCCTTAACTGATTGGCTCAAATGCATTGTTGTGACATGGTAAGGATGGGATACAGAAGAGAGCCCTATTTGGGCCATATGGCAAGAACAGCTCAAATAAGCCAAGAGAAACAGTCATGAAGGTCAGTCCATCTGGAAAATAAGAGTTTCTTCAAGTGCAGTCGCAAAAACCAAGCACTATGATGAAACCGGCTCTCATGAGGACCGCCACAGGAAATTAAGTCTGAGTCGCCTCTGCTGCGGAGGAGTAACCAGCCTCAGAAATTGCAGCCCAAATAAATTCTTCAGAGTTCAAGTAACAGACACATCTCAACATCAACTGTTCAGAGACTGCGTGAATCAGGCCTTCAGTCGAATTGCTGCAAAGAAACCACCACAAAATGACACCAATAAGAAGGGCCAAGAAACATGAGCAATGGACATTAGACCAGTGGAAATCTGTCTGAGGAGTCCAAATCAGAGATTTTTGGTACCAAACGCCATGTCTTTGTGATGCTGAGTAGGTGAATGGATGATCTCTGCATGTGTGGTTCCCATCATGAAGCATGGAGGAGGTGTGATGGTGCTTTGCTGGTGACACATTTAGAATTCAAGGCACACTTAACCAGCATGGCTACCACAGCATTCTGCAGCTATACGGTATCCCATCTGGTTTGTGCTTAGTCCCACTGTCATTTGTTTTCCAACAGGACAATGACCCAACACACCTCCAGGCTGTGTAAGGGCTATTTGACCAAGGAGTGTGATGGAGTGCTGCATCAGATCTGGCCTCCACAATCACCTGACCTCAACCCAATTGAGATGGTTTGGGGTGAGTTGGACCACAGAGTGAAGGAAGAGGAGCCAGCAAGTGCTCAGTATATGTGGGCTCTCCTGCAAGACTGTTGGAAAAGCATTCCAGTTGAAGCTGGTTGAGAGAATGCCATGTGTGCAAAGCAGTCAAGGCAAAGGGTGGCTACATTGAAGAATCTCAAATGTAAAATATATATTTATTTAACACAGACACTTGGTATCTTCACTATTCTACAATGTAGAAAATAGTAAAAATAAAGAAACCCTTTAATGAGTATGGGTGTTCAGACTTGACTGTTACTGTGTGTGTATATATTTATATATACCCACTGTAGAGCAGGAGATACAAATGCACATATTCATAAAACTTAAAACGTGTTATTACGACCCATTCAAACTGAACTGTTCCTGCATGCGACTGTTTAATTGGACTGTCATCTGATGCATAGAGTCACTATACAATCCTTGAAAAGGCTATGCATTAATATAAAAATAACAGGGTTTCTATACTATAATTATTCTATTGATTGTAATGCTTGCATAGGGCTGTTTCACTCGGCACCAGCCATTCTCCATAGGGTAAACTCATTTGTTTCCTTTATTAGGGTCATTGTGCCTTTTGACCATTGTTGGGTATTACCAGTGTGAATTGTAGATTCATAGACTAGATCAGACATGACGTAATACTAGAAGGGAGTACCCGTAATGCTGATACAAAGTATTCTGCCTTTTCCCAAAAGGGTAATCTTAGGTGTTGACAATGCAAACACTTTGGGGTTAAATTTGATGAATTCTTCAGGAATAGATGTGTTAGCTTTTATTTGTCGCTTTGAAATCCGACTACGCACAGTACTAACGTCTCATTTCTGTCTGGGTGTTCTCCCGCTGTTCTTTCCTCTTGTTTTTGTGCTCTTCACTAATTTTAGATGTTCAGACTGACACACGAGCCAAGATGAACTTTATTCATCTCTTTTGATGACTATACTTTAACCCACTCTGTTGCCTCCAAGATTTCAAAGTGTTTCTGCACAAACAACTTCGGCATTAACCACCTAATTCCATAATTTCTGCATACCAAACAGGCAAGTAAAGAGATTGTCAATCAAAAAATGTGGCATATTTCTATTAGGAGCAATGTTTAAGTAGTTATTGTTGGGTCTTAGGACCTTACTCTGTGCCACAAAACAATTGCCATAACTGGAATCCATCTTTTAGCTGTGGGTAACTTGATGCTGTCTGAAGTGTAAGTGATGCTTTTATTTTTCTCTTGTATTGGCTTGTTTCCGGAGTTGAGCGGATGAAAAGAATTTGGCAAGTGGCATGTTATTTGTCTGGTGCACAATGCATTGCAAACACTGCCCGGCAGATTGCACCTGGAAATAAGTGCCTATGTATGTATGTATGTATGTATGCACTTCTACTTTGAAGTACCAATTACTACTATCTCTCTAGCCCAATGCCTTTTTGTTGAGCACTAAAAATGAAATTCCTGCACACTGTAGATTGCTAGTTTTTGTGTGCTATTAAACTAGAATATTTGACTATCGATTTAGTTTTTTTTTTAAATATATTTCTCCCCCATTTAAATCATGTTTTAATGGCTGCACCTCTGGATTAGTTTGTACGAAGTAAAGGCCTACATCGTTCTAACCCTTCCCTTTCTCTGTTATGTAATTGGACTACAATATTCATATAATAGCTGTGAAGGGAAGTAGTCATATGTGGTCTGAATTGTAATGCCCTGTGTTAGACCTGGTATCTAAGTACTACCTTTTGCCTGTATTGTCAAGTATCTATTTTTTTATTTTTTTTATTTTTTACATTCCGATGGCAAGTCAACCAATTAACGTGGTCTCGATGTAGCATTTGGGATTAAAGGGCAATGCTACCAAGAATTGTAATGACAGGCCCACTGGAGTTTTTTTCTTCTGTTTTGTTTGTCACCACTGTGCATTGAAAACTAAGAATAAAAAAATTTAAATAAAAAATTTTCTGTGATCTACCATAGACGTTCCTTGGACAAATAAGGGTGCACTAAATCTGAGATTTTGTTTTGTGGGGTTGTACGATTTTGTGAAGTAGTTTATTTTGTTACCTTTTTTTTGTTTTGAGGACTATAATGTGAATCTAAGTAGGATATAAAACATGTATTGGCAGTTATGTTGCTCACACCAAAAATGGAAGATGTCATGTGTGCAATAAAGTACCGCATTTACAAATGGCCTTTTGACTGCTCTACCTGGCAGTCTGCCTTCTTTCTGCTCTGCCGATGTCATCCTGGAATTCTGGGCCAGCATTTCAAGGTACGTTTAGCACACAGGAACACAAATGACATACAAAAGTATAATCTCTCGAAGCAAGAAGTCTGGAAATGGAAGTGTTGACATTTGGAAAGGGTCAATTTACAGGAAGTTCCATAGGTGGCATTTTGAAGGTCAAATCAATCGATCAAAAATCCTTTCCGACCGGGGTAGTTTTTACATTTTAACTGCCTCTACTGTGTGGTGCGACTCTGGTTTAATGGCTTTTCTTCTGATTGTGTTTCATGACAGAATATAACATCGAAAAATGGATACTCATCTTCTCATAACCCTAATTCGTTCCGACTTTCAATAGTTATCAAGTCCCAACACAACGGCAATTCCAATCATACATATATTTTACTGAGTTGTATTTTCTGTGCCATGAATTAATCATCAGTACAGAAATCAGTGATCCCACCCTGACCACTGACTAAAAGCATAGCAACCCACTTGCTACTGATTGAGATGGGCGTTCAGACTAAATGTGCCGTAAGCCTTTGGAGTTCATGATGCTTGATTAAACATTGTAAGTACAGCCCATTGACATATTAGTTGGTGTATGTCCCCATGAGGCTTTTGATTAGTCATTACTATGTGCTAGCAGGTTATCAGGGCCCACTGCTTATCATGCTGGCAGCAGCCTTGTACTATTGTAAAGTCAATTAAAACAGTGCAGTGTTCCTTTTAACCTTCATTAGACCAAAAATTTTTTTTTAAAGGCCACTCAATTAGACTCATTTGGACAAATGGACAATGGGAAGTAAGTATGTATGCGGGCCAAATTTAAAGGATTAGAGCTAGAAGCAATCTCTGTAGAAAAGGATGGAGATGGAGCTCTTTAATAGGGCAGTGGGGAGTTGTCTCATGGCGGGGCTTGTTGAAGTGACTTATGTTTCTTGCAGAAAGGGGGGTAGGGGTTGGTTGCTGGTAAGATGCATCAAAGAAGCAGTTGTCGGGACCAGCTGGGAGTACAATCAGAGAGGGAAGGGGGTAGAGGGGAAGGGTTGCGTCAGGAGTGACAGATGATCCCGGTTTCTGTGGAATGAATGTGGGGCATTCATCAACAGTGCAGCTGTTTTTGTTTTTTTTTTGCTGTGAGAGAGTTGTTTCACAGTTGTTGAGTACACAGTTGTTGTGGGTTTCAAGTCCAGTTTGATGAATGAAGCTCTCTAGTTCTCTGGGAACGTGGGCCTTGTGACACAATCTAGCAGCTGGAGTGAGTGTGGATGTAGGTCTGTTTCAATTGTTACAGAGAAAACGGTCAAAGCTATGAGTTTCATTCACGCAGAATCATGTCTGCCTGTATCATGTATGAAACACTATATGTACAAAGTATGTGGCCACCCCTTCAAATTAGTGGATTTGTCTATTTCAGCGACACCTGTTGCTGACAGGTATATAAAATCAAACACACCGCCATGCAATCTCCATAGACAAACAATGGCAGTATAATGGCCTTACTGAAGAACTCAGTGACTATCAATGTGGCACCGTCATAGGATGCCACCTTTCCAACAAGTCAGTTCGTCAAATTTCTGCCCAGCTGGAGCTGCCCCGGTCAACTGTAAGTGCTGTTATTGTGAAGTGGAAACATCTGGAAGCAACAATGGCTCAGCAGCAAAGTGGAAGGCCACACAAGCTCACAAAACAGGACGGCCGAGTACTGAAGTGCGTAGCGCGTTTCTGTCATCGGTGGAACAAGAACTGTTTGTCGGGAACTTCATGAAATGAGTTTCTATGGCTGAGCAGCCGCACGCACACAAGTTTAAGATCACCGTACACAATGGCGGCTAGCTTTACACCACTCCAGCCAACATTGTGCACAATGATCTTAAAACTCTGGAGCAGTAGAAACGCGTTCTCTGGAGTGATGAATCACGCTTCACCATCTGGCAGTCCGATGGACTAATCTGTGTTTGGCAGATGCCAGGAGAACACTACCTGCCCCAATGCATAGTGCCAACTGTAAAGTTTGGTGTAGGAGGAATAATGCCCTGGGGCTGTTTTTTTCATGGTTCAGGCTAGGCCTCTTAGTTCCAGTGAAAGGAAATCTTAATGCTACAGCATACAATGACATTCTTCCAACTTTGTGGCAACAGTTTGGAGAAGGCCCTTTCCTATTTCAGCATGGTTTGACAAGATCGGTGTGGAAGAACTGGTCAACCCCATCGAACACCTTTGTGATTAATTGGAACGCCGACTGCAAGCCAGGCCTAATCGCCCAACGTCAATGCCGACCTCACAAATGCTCTTGGGGTTGAATGGAAGCAAGCAAGTCCCCGCAGCAATATTCCAACATCCTAGTGGAAAGCCATCCCAGAAGAGTTGAAAAAAGGACAACTCCATATTAATACCCATGATTTTGGAATGAGATGTTCGAGCAGGTGTCCACATACTTTTGGTCATGTAGTGTATCATTTAGATGTAGCCTACTTCCTTTATTAATACCATGCTTTGTTTTGGCCATCCAAAAAAAGTACCACTGCTTTGTGTTTGTTAGAGTAAATAATATACCATTTATACTTTCAAATAGGATCAATGTATTTATGCATCACTTCTGAATGACACATATGTGATGGTAATGCTAACCGATCAAACAATCACATTTTACTGTTAGCAGTTGATGGCACAACAGCGATTTACAAAGACAAACAGCTTACACAGACTTAAAAAAAAAAAAAATGCCCTTATGTTGATCAGTTTTCCATGATGATCCAATGTCGTCATGGGTTGGGCCTGCTCACAAATGCTTATTGTTCCAGGGGTTGACTGATTGGGGTAGCTGTAGAAAGGATTAGCCGACTGTGTGCTAACTAGTGAGCGATAGTTAACCCGAACAGGTGGGTGGCTTTGTCCCTTACAGGAGCGACACTTTAATCAACTCCGCAATCACCTCACCCCCTCCCCAATTTTCTTTGCTGCTCTGCTCATTTCAACCTGGTCTAGATGCCAGCCGAGTGACCTTTATACTTACTGCTTGTCTACACAGTAACTGAATGGCTGATCTCAGTGCGTGCGAGAGAGCTGATCCAATTTAATACACCTGTCTCCATGCACTCTGCCCCTCTGTCATTCACTCACATTTCACACCATCTACAGTATATAGGAGAACAGCCCTCCACAGCAGTCCAAAAGTAGATTCCACATGGAATATGAAGATCACCACGAATGTTCTTTGTTTATTTGACAATCACACCTACGCATTTGTTGTGTTACTAATTTCACTCAAGTAATATTTACTCCAATATTTCTTACTAAGATTTAGCATCCCACATTCAGGTGAATCATGAGATGGTTGTAGTACATCTTCCATGACATCTGAGGCTCCAGTGACATATATCCAGGGGGGATTTTGGCTTGGCTAGGATAAAGTGGGTTGCCATGGCGAAAAGGGCAGTGCGGTGCTAATCAGCTTCTCCACAATTAAGCTTCGTCACATCAAGTGGAGATGGGCCTTTTCTCAATTGGATTTGCTCAACTCCTCCGTCCTCTCCGGCATCCTTTTGAAAGAGGTCAAAGGTAATCGAGAAGGGGCGGCGAGGGAACTTGAACGACAATGTGCTTATATGAAATGACTCTCCTCCAATTGCGTGTCATCAGGCAAATGGAGTTTACAGGCCGGAATCCCAAAATAAATGTATACAATTATAAAAACAAATTAACACTCCACCACTTATTGGTTTCCAGGTAAAGGAGGAGAGAGGGCAGAGGACAGACTTTTGCCCAAATTAGAAAAGGCCCTAGTTTCCGCATTAACATGGATGTATAACCCTTTGTTCTTTTTTTTTTTCAACCCTACATTTTCTCTGGATGTGTACTTCTTCTTTGGGTGTAATTAATCTTGGCGCAGCGGGTGTAAACATTAAGACGCGCTTTTGTCTCCGATAAATCTTTCCTGTCAGATTTACATCCCGTGCTAAATCACGACGTAGCGCGGCGGGGTCCCTCTGAGTCATCGCTGCAGTCAGCAGAGAGACACACGATAACACGGAGAGCTCAGCCGCTGACGTTGCCGACACCCAGTAACAGAGGAAAAACCTGTCCCATCGCTCACACTTCAGCTAGGCCAGGCCATAAGATAGACTAGCCGCTAGACAGAACAACTTGGGGCATGTTGGAAATAACACCCTATTCCGAATATGGCTTAACGTTGGACCATCTGGACTATAAAAGCCTGGCGCCGAATGAGAAGGCCGAAATTCGAGTTCCCACCCAACTTTTTTTCATGTTCATCTTTTACTTTTTAGTACAGAAATACTATTATTACACATGACTGCCAAGTGTTTTTGGACATCAGATCAATAGTTACTAACCTTGATTTCGACTTCAACTCCAACTCAGCTGTTCCCTTCACACCGGACACTGGTCCTTTGTTTTTATGGGCTACCAAAACGCTACAGGCGTAGATGCGGTAGACGGTCTGGCATCCTTGTGAGACCAAGACGTGGAGAAAATCGACCAGCACTCCCCTACGTTTTATTGGAAAAGGTGGATGAGCTTCGTTCGAGAGTCACCTATCGGAGAGACTTGGATAAACTGCAATATTATATGACTTGCAGAAACTTGGCTGGCTCAATCTATGGAGATAGAACTCAGTGGTTTCTCCATGCAGCGGCACGATTGGACGATAGCAGCCTCAGGCAAGTCCAAAGGGGGAGGTGTGTGCCTCTTCATAAACAACAACTGGTGCTTCAAGTGTGAAGGAAATCTTGAGCTTTTGTTCACCTTATATAGAATACCCCATGGTAAGCTGTAGACCTTTTTATCTACCAAGAAAGTTCTTCTCCATAATTATCACGGCTGTCTACTTCCCTCCACAAGCCAACAACACTTTGTTGAGTGCCAAACTGTATGGGACCATAAACATGAAAACGCACACCCAGAGGCAGCGTTTTTGGTGGGTGGAGATTTAAAGCAGGGAGACATAACCGTTCTACTTCACTTCTACAAACACGTCTCCTGCGCCACAGGGGTGGGGCTAACTTTTATTCTACCCACTGAACACATACAAGTTCCGCCCCCTTCGGCAAATAAGACCATGACTATCTTCCTGCTTCCTGTTTACAAACGAAAGCTCAAACAGGAAGTACCAGTGACACGCTCAATACCGGAGTGGTCTGATAAAGCAGATGCAAGGCTACAAGACTGTTTTACTAGTATAGACTGGGATATGTTGAGGAGTTTACCACATCAGTCACAGGCTTCATTAAGTGCATAGATGCACAGTGACGCATAACTCCCAAATGAGTTAAATGCCTTTTATGCTTGCTTCGAGGAAAACAAGTCCTGCATGAAAGCCCCTGTTTCAGATGACTGTGTGATCTCACTCCCCGTGGCCGATGTGCCAGGCCAGACGGAATACCTGGGAGTGTTTTCAGAGCATGCGCAGACCACCTGGCAAGTGTCTTCACAGACATTTTCAATCTCTCCTTGTCCCAGTTGGTAATCCTAACATGTTTCAAGCTGACCACCATTGTCCCTGTTCCCAAGAACGCCAAGGTAACCTGCCTAGATAACTATCACCATGTAGCACTCATATATGTAATTATGAAGTGCTTTGAAAGGGTGGTCATGGCCGGATAGCACATACTCTTCTGAGAACCATATGTTTCGTCGGTGGGGATTTTAGTACTTCAGAATAACATTTCCATGGTTCTATTTAAAGTAATGTTCTCAAATTGTTCCGAGAACAATATTCTGTGGGAATTTCAATACTTCAGCATAATGTTTTTTTGCAGGTTTCCTCATGGTTCTATTTAAAGTCATGTTCACAGACCATTTGGAGAACGTTAAGAAAGAACATTCTTCTGTGGGAATTTCAGTACTTAAGCATAACGTTTCCTCTTTTGTATTTAAAGTCCAATCAAATCAAATTTATTTATATAGCCCTTCGTACATCAGCTGATATCTCAAAGTGCTGTACAGAAACCCAGCCTAAAACCCCAAACAGCAAGCAATGCAGGTGGAGAAGCACGGTGGCTAGGAAAAACTCCCTAGAAAGGCCAATACCTAGGAAGAAACCTAGAGAGGAACCAGGCTATGTGGGGTGGCCAGTCCTCTTCTGGCTGTGCCGGGTGGAGATTATAACAGAACATGGTCAAGATGTTCAATGTTCATAAATGACCAGCATGGTCGAATAATAATAAGGCAGAACAGTTGAAACTAGAGCAGCAGCACAGTCAGGTGGAAGTTGAAACTGGAGCAGCAGCATGGCCAGGTAGACTGGGGACAGCAAGGAGTCATCATGTCAGGTAGTCCTGGGGCATGGTCCTAGGGCTCAGGTCAGTTGAAAGTCATGTTCTTATTTACATTTAATTCGCAGCATCAACAAAACTCCATTCTCCATCTTGTTAATTGTGTTCAGGTGTGTGGGCCGTGCCCACTAATTGGCCAGACCTGATCTTAATGAGTGCTTGTTTCCTTTGAAATGGGGTCTGCTTGAATAGACGAATGTCCCCAGGAAACTTATGGCTTTGTTTTAAGAAGCATTGGGAAACCAAAAATGGACGTTCCTACAACATCCAAGAAACCAAATATGCTAGCTGGGGACACACATCATCCAAGACACCCTGAACCCACTCCAATTCGCATAACGCCCCAATAGATCCACAGATGACGCAATCTCAATTGCACTTGACACTGCCCTCTCCCACCTGGACAACAGGGGAAATAACTGTGAGAATGCTGTTCCTAGAATATAGCTCAGCTTTCAACACCATAGTCATTTCCAAGCTCGTCACCAAGCTGAACACCTCCCTCTTTCCATAACGCCGGCCCTGAACTTGCCTACGAATTGGCACATCGAAACAACCTCCAGTCCCAGACAACTGGTAAAGAAATGGAAGGGTAAGTAATATTGAACAGATAGATCTATATATGAATGAAGGCATACATTTAAGATATACAATATACCACACCCCCATTTCATGAATTAAACTTTGACCTACCAGCACCGTCACCCACTCACAGCAACTAGCACTGTCACACGTCAGAATTAGATGTTCATCCATGTTTCAAACGTCAAATTTCGAAGTTGTTGCAAACGTTACATTAAGAAGTGTTTGAAGGTTAAGTTTAGGCATTTACTCTGACTTTTTAAGGTTACGGTCTGGGATGGGCTTAAAACAAAAATCTCGACTTTCTGTCGCTCGATTTGAACTTTGGAATAGGATGCTTACGCCCATTCACAATCTCCGTTCACAAAGCCCCAGCAAAACCAAAAACATAATTGAAGGTAACAGCGCTCACTGTTGCCCTTAGTGGTTGGTTTAAACGCCATCTCCCAACATCCTCAGATACGGGTGGACGTCGAATACTGAATCACCGGGGACCATGCTGCTCTCAGGACCACACTACCCACTTACCCCAAGGCGGCTCAACTTAACCCAGTTGTGCCAAGCGACCACTTTTTTTTGGACTAACTGTTATGTTTAGATGAATTCTGATTATTCCCAGGGATACATAACATCCTGAAATGGACTGTGTGTAGATATTTGTTAGGAGTAGTATATTCCCTTGACATAGTGATGCTGAATACATGTCTGTATTCGTATACACTTCAGAATTGAGCATGCAGGGTATACAAAACAAACAATGTATTGTTGATAGTAAGTGTTTTACTGAACAGGATGAGAAGCATTTAGATATTCCAAGGTTGAAATACTGAGTGAAGAATGTACTTTGATGTTTCATGACAATACAAACATAGATAAGTGTCAGAATACAAGCTGATATGAAAATAATAAATTAAAGAATGAATACATATAGATCTCAACAAAAGCTGCCGACTGTGAATTGTGCACACATAAATACCCACCCACTGCAACACACATGCACAAACGCACACATCGTAGTTGCATCGGCAAGGCACCTTGCATCGGGGGGGGGGGGGGGGGGGGGGGGGTTGGCACGGGGGGGGGTTGGCACGGAGGGGGGTTGGCACGGAGGAAGTGGACGAGGGAGAGGGAGGAGGTTACCGTGCCAATGGAGGAGGAAGGGGAGTCAGAGGGGGAGGAGGATGAAGAGGCCTCTTTGTCAGACTGCTCAACTCCGCATACAGCAGTGAGGTGGGAGATATTTTAAAGCAAAACTGTCTAAGTTCCTGAGGGAAACCAAGGGAAGCAAGAAGTTTTGGATTGAGTCCTAGTTTTGTGATTTTTGGAAAATGCTTTAAGGTCAGTAGGCCTACAACACGGAATGAGGAATAAGTGGTTTAGAGTTCTCTCACCCAAGACTGAGGGCTTTCTCCCCATCCTATTGCCATGGCTCAGCTCACTCTTTCTCCAGGGCCCCGTCAGGCATCCTATTGCCATGGCTCAGCTCACTCTTTCTCCAGGGCCCCGTCAGGCATCCTATTGGAAATTTCAAGGTGGGGACAGCGGAAAGGGGAGTTTGAGTCTCTCAGTCAGTGGTGGGACGTAGAAGATTCTCCTGATACTGTGAAAGGGGTATAGGTGTAGCAGTGGGGAGATGGAAGATAATTTAACCAGTCCGTTATTCCATTATGCAGTATGCCATACATGTGTCCTTTTGATACATACATGTGTCCCTTTTCCACATTTTGTTGTGTTACAGAATTTTTTTTTTGTTACTGGCTTAAACATAATACCCCTTTTAATGTCAAAGTGGAATTATGTTTTTTGAAATGTTTACAAATTCATAAAAAATTCAAAGCTGAAATGTTTGAGTCAATTATTCAACCTCTTTATTGCTTTATCAAGTCACATAAGTTGCATGGATAGCAATAATAGTGTTTAACATGAAAATTTATCATTTTTGGTTCCATGTATAACCCTTTCCACAGAGGACAGCCGAAGAAGTTTGGGACAGTCGAAGATCCCATTTTACAACCCTTTTTTTCTAAGTGTACATAATAAAACATTTCAAGACATGCAACAAGGCACTCAAATAATACTGCAAAGCAATTTACATTTGTCCTGAATACAAAGTGTTATGTTTGTGGCAAATCCCAAAAATCCACACATTTCTGAGTACTTCTCCTCCTATTTTCAAGCGTAGTGGTCGCTGCATCATGTCATGGGTATGCTTGTCATTTTTAAAGACTGGGGAGTTTTTCAGGATGATAACAAAATCAAGTCCGGGCTCTGGCTGGGCCACTCAAGGACATTCAGAGACTTATCCCCAAGCCACTATTGCGTTGTCTTGGCTGTGTTACTGTGGTCATTGTCCTGTTGAAGAATGTACTTTGTTTCATGGCAACACAAACAAACATTTGGTACAGATACAAGTGAGTACAAACTGAAAATGAAAATAATAAATTAAAAGGGTAAAAACAGGCCATTCTTGCGAACATAAGCAACCATTTCAATTGTGTTTTTTCAAGCTCAAAATGCGTATCAGCCAATTACAATCTATGATTTACTTTCACATGACAGAACGTTAAATTGTAGCTGGTCACATAAGATGATAACATGGCAGACGTTAGCCCTATGCTTACCTCACCAAGTGGTAGTGATTATATCCTGGAAGTTGTTCATGGAAGCGGCCTCAGTCTAACAGCATGTTCTCATCATCAAAGCAACTTTCATGTTTATTTGACTGACCAGTCAAATTGTTTTCTGTGTAAGTGCCTAGTCCATCTAATTGTCGCAGATTGTGGACTATTGTGTATATTGTAGATTATTATTATTATTATTGTGTATATGTGTACTGTGAATTGTGCACACACTAATACCCACCTATTGCAACTCATGCATGCACAAACACACACACTGTAAATGTCCAGTGTGCATTTTCTACAC
Organism: Oncorhynchus kisutch; assembly: GCF_002021735.2. NCBI lineage: Eukaryota > Metazoa > Chordata > Actinopteri > Salmoniformes > Salmonidae > Oncorhynchus > Oncorhynchus kisutch. Next base: position 40,750,128 of record NC_034187.2, read on the forward strand.
TGGCAAGTTTCTATATGCTCAGCACTCACCGTAGAAGCAGTAACAGTTCATGGTATTTCACTCTCCTCTCTGATTGGTGGAGTTGCGTTGGGTTATAGGTCGTACCCTCATCCTACTCCCCCTCTATTCCTCGGGTGATGTGGAGGTAAACCCAGGCCCTGCGCGTCCCCAGGCACCCTCATTTGTTGACTTCTGTGATTGAAAAAATCTTGGTTTCATGCATGTCAACATCAGAAGCCTCCTCCCTAAGTTTGTTTTACTCACTGCTTTAGCACACTCCGCCAACCCTGATGTCCTTGCCGTGTCTGAATCCTGGTTTAGGAAGGCCACCAACAATTCTGAGATTTATACCCAGGTTCAACATTTACCGCCAAGATAGAACTGCCAAAGGAGTTGGCAATATACTGCAGAGAGAGCCTGCAAAGTTCTGTCATACTTTCCAGGTCTATACCCAAACAGTTTGAACTTCTCATTTAAAAAATGGACCCCCCCATCTAGCTTCAGAGTTCGTTCTGTTAGGTGACCTAAACTGGGATATGCTTAACACCCCGGCAGTCCTACAATCTAAGCTAGATGCCCTCTATCTCACACAAATCATCAAGGAACCCACCAAGTGCAACCCTAAATCCGTAAACATGGGCACCCTCAGACATTATCCTCACCAACTTGCCCTCCAAATACACCTCTGTTGTTTTCAATCAGGATCTCAGCGATCACTGCCTAATTGCCTGTGTCCGCTATGGGCCCGCGGTCAAACGACCACCCCTCTTCACTGTCAAACGCTACCTAAAACACTTCTGCGAGCAGGCCTTTCTAATCGACCTGGCCCGGGTATCCTGGAAGGATATTGACCTCATCCCGTCAGTCGAGGATGCCTGGTCAGTCTTTAAAAGTAATTTGCCCCGCTCAAAAAAATGCAGATCCAAGAACGGATACAGCCCTTGGTTCACTCCAGACCTGACTGCCCTCGACCAGCACAAAAATATCCTGTGGTGGACTGCAATAGCATCGAATAGTCCCCACGATATGCAACTGTTCAGGGAAAGCAAAGGCTAGCTTTTTCAAGCAGAAATGTGCATCCTGTAGCTCTAACTCCAAAAAGTTTTGGGACACTGTAAAGTCCATGGAGAACAAGAGCACCTCCTCCCAGCTGCCCACTGCACAGAGGCTAGGTAACACGGTCACCACTGATAAATCCATGATAATTGAACATTTCAATAAGCATTTCTCAACGGCTGGCCATGCGTTCCTCCTGGCTACTCCAACCCTGGCCAACAGCTCCGCCTCCCAACGCAGCTAGTCACCCAAGCCTCTCCAGCTTCTCCTTCACCCAAATCAAGACAGCAGATGTTCTGAAAGAGCTGCAAAACCTGAACCCATACAAATCAGCTGGGCTAGACAATCTGGACCCTCTCTTTCTAAAACTATCCGCCGGCATTGTTGCAACCACTATTACCAGCCTGTTCAACCTCTCTTTCGTATCGTCTGAGATCCCTAAAGATTGGAAAGCTGCCTCGGTCATCCCCCTCTTCAAAAGGGGTGACACCCTAGACCCAAACTGTTACAGACATACATGTATATCCATCCTGCCCTGCCTATCTAAAGTCTTCGAAAGCCAAGTTAATAAACAGATCACTGACCATTTCAAATCCCACCGTACCTTCTCCGCTGTGCAATCCGGCTTCCGAGCCGTTCACGGGTGCACCTCAGCCACGCTCAAGGTACTAAACGATATCATACCCGCCATCGATAAAAGACTACTGTGCAGCCGTCTTCATCGACCTGGCCAAGGCTTTCGACTCTGTCAATCACCGTATTCTTATCGGTAGACTCAATAGCCTTGGTTTTTCTAATGACTGCCTCGCCTGGTTCACCAACCACTTCTCAGATAGAGTTCAGTGTGTCAAATTGGAGGGCATGTTGTCTGGACCTCTGGCAGTCTATGGGGGTACCACAGGGTTGAATTCTCGGGCTGACTCTTTTCTCTGTATATATCAATGATGTTGCTCTTGCTGCGGGCAATTCCCTGATCCACCTCTACGCAGACGACACCATTCTGTATACTTCTGGCCCTTCCTTGGACACTGTGATAACTAACCTCCAAACGAGCTTCAATGCCATACAACACTCCTTCCGTGGCCTCCAACTGCTCTTAAATGCCAGTAAAACCAAATGCAGGCTTTTCAACCGTTCGCTGCCCGCACCCGCCCGCCCGACTAGCATCACCACCCCGGACTGTTCCGACCTAGAAAATGTGGACAACTATAAATACCTAGGTGTCTGGCTAGACTGTAAACTCTCCTTCCATACTCATATTAAACATCTCCAATCCTAAATCAAATCTAGAATCGTCTTTCTATTTCGCAACAAAGCATCCAAAGCCGCCAGACTTACCCTAGTAAAATTGACTATCCTACCGATCCTTGACTTCGGCGATGTCATCTACAAAATAGCTTCCAACACTCTACTCAGCAAACTGGATACAGTCTATCACAGTGCCATCCGTTTTGTTACCAAATCACCTTATACCACCCACCACTGCGACCTGTATGGTAAAGTCGGCTGGCCCTCATTACATATTCGTCGCCAGACCCACTGGCTCCAGGTCATCTATAAGTATATGCTAGGTAAAGCTCCGCCTTATCTCAGTTCACTGATCACGATAACAACAAAATCGTTGAAGTTGGAGACTTATTTCCCTCACCAACTTTAAACTGTCACACTGCTTTGCTTTATCTTGGCCAGGTCACAGTTGCAAATGAGAACTTGTTCTCAACTAGCCTACCTGGTTAAATAAAGGTGAAATATATATATTTTTTTAAAGTCTTGCTGTAGAGCGGGAACATGCTGACCACACCATTCGCGTCGCAAAATAAATGTACACATATACATGTTATTCAATCATTGCATCCACAATGCTTGTGCGCGTTAGCGAGCGTCTGTGTGGCCAGGCGCTAAAATAGAACTTTGTTCTATTTTACGTGGGTGATTGAAAGATAAACTGAGGTCCACACTCCAGTCGGTTGTGGTAATGCACCAAAGGTTGGTTTCCAACCACCATATAAAGTCCAAAATAATAATAATAAGCCACAAGGAAGGAGGAGAGATGACTAGAAATGAATTCAGTTTATCGTTTTGCAGCGAGATACATTTTTGCCGTTTCAAAGCTAATTTCCTGCCATTCTACACATTTTGCTATGATTTATGCCATGTTAGTCACTCTCAATCAGATATCACTAACAAAATAAATGGGTGCCCCCTGGAGGTCAGGGCCCCTGGGCACGTACCCTGAGTGCCCGATTGGTATTTGGCCATGATTACTACAAGTTTAGATAACTGTCTAGAATAATTTACCAATCTAAATCTAAACACACACACACACACACAGGCAGCAGCATGCACTCTCTCCCAGCAGTAGACCTTTGTTGCATCAGCAGGGTAACACATGGCCAGCATGGGTCGGCCTGCTGTCGACCGCTCCCCCTTCTATTCATTCCTGTCGGGTATTACTCCAAACCCATTAAAAAAGGCTCCTCTTAATCTCAATCCAATAATTTGCTCACATCTCCCTCCCCAGATCAGCGTCATGCCTTTCTCAATGTATCTTCTTCGCCAAAAGAGAATATTCATTATCTGTTGTTTGGGCGGGGATTATGCTGATCGCAGCAGATTAAGGCGGAAGACATAAAGAGTCTTAATAAAATTATTGAACTGTGCCGCAATGTCCCGTCTAATTTAAAGCTGCCAAGCCCACCCTCTCCCCAACCTCACACCTCCAATCCCTTCCCCCTACCCGTTCAGATGTTCATTATTCCCTTTTGTTGTTACTGTTACCCCATTTAAAAATAAGCTGTTTTAACTTTTCACCCTTCGCAGAATTAGGGTCACTGATTCCAATTGGCTATCTTGTCTATAGTTTTGACGTCAGTCCTTTTTGAAGCCACCAGAGGTCTGTGCAAAACAAACATCAAGTAATCATCATCTGAGACGCCATGTTGTCTCTTTTCTCCCCAGCTCATCTATTTCCGCAGTGTGATGCCCAAGTTCTGATCAATTTATCATTCATAACAGCTATTAGCCTTCTCATCATGCAGGCTGTCTGACATGCTAAGAAGGTATGGATGCTCTGTGTTTGCGCTTTGGCGCATGTGTTGTGTTGCATTGATGACCAATAAGAGCATGTGAAAGAGGAGGCATAATAAGAGTGATTTCTCATCTTAATAGGTGACGATAAAGGCAGTGTCCCTCTCCTCTGATTCCCACGCTTATTTCAGGAGTTCCAAGTAGAGCTGTGGCGGTCACGAAATTTCGTCAGCCGGTGATTGTCAAGAAAATAACTGTTGGTCTAACGGTAATTGACCATTAATGAACATAAACACATTTAGCCACTGATGCTGACCTTTGGAACATCTACAGTTGAAAAAAATCATATAAATCCATGTAATATAGCCTACACTTTCACAATAAATCCATTATTTTAGACAGGTCTAAAGAAGCATGATATGAAGAAAATGTAGTCTATTCAGAAGAACAGAATATAGCATACTGTGAGTTGTCCTTATGTTTGGTCCTGATCTGGCTATGCCAAATGGCTGTGGGCTACACTAGTTAATTTAGCAGACAAGGTTTGCTTAGAATTCCGTGGCATTATTTTATATTATTTTATAGTATGAAGAACACAATTGAGCAAAGCTGAATAAAATAGAAAGGATATTTTCTCCAAATTATTTGAGGGAGTGCACACATGCAGCTATTCTGTGTTGAGCGGTTAACAAATAAATAGGTCCTCCTATATGCTTCATTTAGAGTTATTAATGTAACTTTAGTTGTACAAACGTTGGGCTATATATTTAGATTTTTTTTTAATACATTATAAGGCTGCATGATCCAACTCTAATGATGATTTGAAAATAGTTGCTTGAAAGGCATTAGCTCTGCTTTGTTGTTTTTTGCGCAGGCTGTACCCACTTCATCAGTCTCTCATTCACAATTTGAGAAGCACTTGATAATACCTCGAATTTCCAGGGCGGCATCCCCTTTGTGTGACCATAATGCACCCTAAAAAAAATCCATGCCTTTTGCACCCCTTTTCTCTAAATGCTGCCCGCTCTGTAGCACCTCTCATCTCACTCAGGCAGTTCTCCATCACTTGATCGGGTCTTTCTCAAAGGCCACAAGTGAAGACAGACACATCCGGGACGCAACTCCACCGTGTCCTTATCCAATTCCGAGGTCCATATTGAAGATATTGGAAGAACTGTCCACATTTACTTTTTGTCAGCCAACAAGATGAGTAGGTCTAACGAACAACAAAAGCACGAGCCTATGTCGACCTACTATCCCCCATAGTACAAAAGTTGCAAGACGTTTCTGTGCAAGAAATATGTATTCCAAACATAGTCTGGGACAGCTGTGGGATGTGATAGATCCCAAATTAATACAACCACTAGTGCCCAAAAAATGTTTTAATGAGACTGATGCAACAGATCCGAGCTTTTAGCTTAAAATGTTGATAAACCATTAGGCTATTTCTTCATATTATAAGCACAGCAATGCTCACACTATAAGTGTGTTTGTTCCATTAGCAGGAAAACACCATTATCAAAAGTGACCACAAATGCAATTATGCATGCAATGCTTTTATTATAAAAGTTATAAAAGTATTACAGAGCATCAGTCTATAATTGATTTAATCTTGTCTTTACATATTCTAAATAATGTATGTGTCAAATTTGTTTTGATTTAGAATGGACCATTATCATGCACCTGTATTGAAACAGGGGCAGCGGTAAAAATATACATGTCATATATGCACTTAAATAGCAATTGGAGGACGCTTTTCCTGTGGTTCATTTTCATGCCAGCCAGGTAGGCTATACTCCTGTTGTAAATATAAGCAATGTGCTTAGTAAACTCAGCAAAAAAAGAAACATCCTTTTTTTCAGGACCTTGTCTTTCGAAGATAATTCATAAAAATCCAAATAACTTCACAGATCTTCATTGTAAAGGGTTTAAACACTGTTTTCCATGCTTGTTCAATGAACCTTAAACCATTAATGAACATGCACCTGTGGAACGGTCGTTAAGACACAAACAGCTTAGAGACAGTAGGCAATTTAAGGTCACAGTTATGAAAATTTAGGACACTAAAGAGGCCTTTCTACTGACTCTGAAAACACCAAAAGAAAGATGCCCAGGGTCCCTGCTCATCTGCGTGAACGTGCCTTAGGCATGCTGCAAGGAGGCATGAGGACTGCAGATGTGGCCAGGGCAAAATAAATTGCAATGTCCATACTGTGAGACGCCTAAGACAGCACTACAGGGAGACAGGACCGACAGGTGATCATCCTCACAGTGGCAGAAGACGTGCACAGTATCGATACATCCGAACATCACACCTGCGGGACAGGTACAGGATGGCAACAACAACTGCCCGAGTTACACCAGGAATGCCCAATCCAACCATCAGTGCTCAGACTGTCCGCAATAGGCTGAGAGAGGCTGGAATGAGGCTTGTAGGCCTGTTGTAAGGCAGGTCCTCACCAGACATCACCGGCAACCACATCACCTATGGGCACAAACCCACCGTTGCTAGACCAGACAGGACTGGCTAAAAGTGCTCTTCACTGACGAGTCGCGGTTTTGTCTCACCAGGGGTGATGGTCAGATTCGCGTTTATCATCGAAGGAATGAGCGTTACACTGAGTCCTGTACTCAGTGCGGGATCGATTTGGAGGTGGAGGGTCCGTCACGGTCTGGGGGCCGTGTGTCACAGAATCATCGGACTGAGCCTGTTGTCATTGCAGGCAATCTCAACGCTGTGCGTTACAGGGAAGACATCCTCCTCCCTCCTCCCTCACGTGTTACCCTTCCTGCAGGCTCATCCTGATATGACACATGACAATGCCACCAGCCATACTGCTCGTTCTGCGTGTGATTTCCTCCAAGACAGGAATGTCAGTGTTCTGCATTGGCCAGCAAAGAGCCCAGATCTCAATCACATTGAACACGTCTGGGACCTGTTGGATCGGAGGGTGAGGGCTAGGGCCATTCCCACCAGAAATGTCCGGGAACTTGCAGGTGCCTTGGTGGTAGAATGGGGTAACATCTCACAGCAAGAACTGGCAAATCTGGTGCAGTCCATGAGGAGGAGATGCACTGCAGTTCTTAAACCAGATACTGACTGTTACTTTAGATTTTGACCCCCCCCCCCCCTTTGTTCATGGACACATTATTCCATTTCCGTTAGTCACACGTCTGTGGAACTTGTTCAGTTTATGTCTCAGTTGTTGAGTCTTGTTATGTAAATATTTGTATGAACATTTTTTTATTTTTTATTTCACCTTTATTTAACCAGGTAGGCTAGTTGAGAACAAGTTCTCATTTACAACTGCGACCTGGCCAAGATAAAGCATAGCAGTTTGAACAGACAACACAGAGTTACACATGGAGTAAACAATTAACAAGTCAATAACACAGTAGAAAAAAAAGGGGAGTCTATATACATTGTGTGCAAAAGGCATGATGTTGTTTGCTGAAAATAAACGCAGTTGACAGTGAGAGGATGTAGAGTCCTGAGTAACAAGCAGTTAGCAAGTTTGGGAGGCTACTAATGACCAGCAGCAGCATCAGAGCTTGGCGAAGCCTAATTACCGGTGACTAAATGGTCACATGGAATTTGACTGCCGTCATGACTCGTGACCCCCGGTGTGGCGGTAATATGGCCACAGCAGCAGCCCTAGTTCCAAGTGTACTTCCTTTACTCAGGCCAAGATGGGATTATTGCATTTGATGTAGAGTCCATGGATAAGAGATGAGGATTGGTAAATGAGGGAGAGGCTTTAAGACATAACACCACCAGAGCACTTTAAATGCTGCTGGCCTGCAAATGTCTCTTCCCAGTCCTGACTCCTGCCCATTCATCCAATATACATGCAACAATGGCTGCAACAGATATGCATAATACATATCAGACTATATTTTGCCAGTCTAGAATAGTCTGCGGGTAGAAAACCACACACACTCATCTAGTTCTTCAATTGGTTAAAGCCCCCCCCCATGCAGTCTTTTTCATTTTCAAATCCTCACTATATAAATCACTGTGTGTGTTTTATTTCATAAAAATAGCTCCTAATGTGTACATGCAATTAGTTTATTCAGGTGTGCTAACAATAGGGCTGGGGGAGGACTCAGGCCCCCGAGGACTGGAGTTGGCCATCCCTGGTCCTTTGGTCGCTATCAATAACATGTCACAATAGCGTTCGATTTGGCACCCAGCTCCGCTAAAACCATAAACTACATGGTGTTTTTAATGGATTGTTAAATAAATGTTTCACTATTTGGTTTTAATATCATCGCCTCTTGAAGAGAATAGTTCGAACTACACATTTCTGATTATTCCACATTTAGCTCGATCATGGAAAGAGCTTGACATTGTCCTGGTAAAAGTTGTGTGTCAGACTACTGTCTTCAGTACTATAGATGGCAAGCAAATCAAATATTTGGATATAGACATCTTGTTTACCCACTGAAAGTTAGCTTGTTAACTAGCCATATTGACATGATCCGTTATTCGCTAGCTAGGCAATTTGATGGGGTCCATCAATCAATGTAGCCTGTCATGTTTTAGCGGAGCTGGGGGTCTCCTTGCCCCACATTAGGCAAATCGAATGCTCTGCACCTTATAATGACGTTTTATTGATAACAAATTGTTATAATCAGAACACATTTTGATATCATGATCTGGGTCATCCCACCTGAACAGGCTGAAATTCCAAGGCATTTTTTTTTTTAACAGCTCTTTCACAAAAAAAAGGGCGTTATTATAATTTTCACAATTTCAGAGTTTTATTTTCACCTCGCAGTGTGGAAATATATATATATATATATATATATACAGTTTTAAACTGCACTGCCTCTTTAATGATATAGGCTGATATTGCCATCCAAATTCATTCCAATTCAATTCTCACTCCATTTTCCTATTTGTGCGGTGCTTTATATGAAGACATTTGTCATTTCGATATCAGTGTATATGTGTGTTATTTCACCTCTGTGAAATAGGAATTGTGAAAAGGCTATTGTCAATTGAATTGGTTCACAACCACAGAGAAGTCTTGCCTATAATAGTATTCACCCTCCTTGGATTTTTTTCTTCACATTTTGTGACGTGACAAAGTGGGATTGAATTGTGTTGTTTTGCCAATGATCTACAGACGATATTCCATAATGCCAAAGCTAAAAGAAAATTCTATAGATTAACAAATGAATACAAATGTAACAACCATATTAGGTCAGGAATAAAAATGTACTTAACAAATCACATAAGTTACAATGACTCACTCTGTGTGGAAAAAATAGGAGTTTACATGATTTTTTAAATGACTATCCATTCCTCTGTCAAGTATTGAATTTCAAGCACATATTCAACAACAACAACAACAATAAACACGGCAAAGGAATAACATTTTTGGCCTAAATGCTAATTATGTTTGGGGCAAATATAACACAACACATCACTGAGTAACTGGCTCCTTATTTTCAAGCATGTTGGTGGTTGCAGCATCATGGTATGGGTATGCTTGACATCGGCAAAAACAAAACGGGCACAGGCAAAATCCTACAGGAAAACCTGCTTTCGTCTACTTTCCACCAGACACTGGGAGAGGAATTCACCTTTCAGCAAGACAATAATCTTCAACATAAGGCCAGATCTAAACTGGAGTTGCTTACCAGAAGACTGTGAATGTTCCTGAGTGTCCAAGTTATAGTTTTGACTTAAATCTGCTTGAAACTCTATGGCAAGGCTTGAAAATTGCTGTCTCTGTATCTGGTAGAAAGGAGGCTGAACCAGGTTTTTCTCTAGGATTTTGCCTGTGCTTAGCTCCATTCCGTAAAAAAAAATTATTTTTAAAGATGCCTTATTTATATATGTATTCAGACCCTTTTCTATGAGACTTGAAATTGAGCTCAGGTGCATCCTGTTTCCATTGAGCATCTTTGAGATGTTTTTACAACTTGATTGGAGTCCACCCGTGATAAATTCAATTGATTGGACATGATTTGGAAAGGCACACACACACCTGTGTGTATATACACTGATCAAAAAAATAAAGGGAACACTAAAATAACACATCCTAGATCTGAATGAATTAAATATTCTTATTAAATACTTTTTTCTTTCCATAGATCAATGCGCTGACAACAAAATCACACAGAAATTATCAATGAAAATCAAATTTATCAACCCATGGAGGTTTGGATTTGGAGTTACACTCTAAATTAAAGTGGAAAACCACACTACAGGCTGATCCAAATTTGATGTAATGTCCTTAAAACAAGTCAAAAATGAGGCTCAGTAGTTTGTGTGGCCTCCACGTGCCTGTATGACCTCCCTACAACGCCTTGGCATGCTCCTGATGAGGTGGCAGATGGTTTCCTGAGGGATCTCCTCCCAGACCTGAACTAAAGCATCCGCCAACTCCTGGACAGTCTGTGGTGTCTGTGGCGTTGGTGGATGGAGCGAGACATGATGTCCCAGATGTGCTCAATTGGATTCAGGTCTGGGAAACGGGCGGGCCAGTCCATAGCATCAATGCCTTCCTCTTGCAGGAACTGCTGACACACTGCAGCCACATGAGGTCTAGCATTGTCTTGCATTAGGAGGAACCCAGGGCCAACCGCACCAGCATATGGTCTGGAACCACTCCTTTATTGGGGGTGTCTTGCTAATTGCCTATAATTTCCACCTGTTGTCTATTCCATTTGCACAACAGCATGTGGAATTTATTGTCAATCAGTGTTGCTTCCTAGGTGGACAGTTTGATTTCACAGAAGTGTGATTGACTTGGAGTTACATTGTGTTGTTTAAGTGTTCCCTTTATTTTTTAGAGCAGTGTATAAGTTCCCACAGTTTACAGTGCATGTCAGAGCAAAATGTTAGCTATGTTACATAGCAAAATGTGTAAAAAGTCAAGGGTTCTGAAAACTTTCCGAAGGCACTGTACATGTAACCCAAAAGGGTTCTACCTGGAACCAAATATTGTTCTCCTATGGGGACAGCCCCAAAAACTTTTTATGTTCTAGATGGCACCTTTTTTCCTAAGAATGTACAGGCTTCCTTCTTTTCACTCTGTCAATTAGGTTAGTATTTATGAAGTATCTACAATGTTGAACCATCCTCAGTTTTATCCTATCACAGCCATTAAACTCTGTAACTGTTTTAAAGTCACCACTGGCTTCTGAGTGAAATCCCTGAACGGTTTCTTTCCTCTCCGGCAACTGAGTTAGGAAGTACGCCTGTATCTTTGTAGTGACTGCGTGTATTGATAAACCATCAAAATCGTGATTAACTTCACCATGCTTAAAGGGATATTCAATGTTACATTACATTATTTTTTATTTATTTTTACACATCTACCAATATGTGCCCTTTGCGAGACATTGGAAAACCTCCCTTTGTGGTTCAATCTGTGTTTGAAATTCAATGCTCGACTGAGGCACCTTACAATTATATGTATGTATAGAGATGAGGTTGTCATTCAAAAATCATGCTCAACACTATTATTGCAGACAGAGTGAGTCCATGCAACTTATTATGTGACTTGTTAAGCACATTTCTGCTCTTGGACTTATTTAAGCTTCCCATAACAAAGGAGTTGAATACTTATTGACTCAAGACATTTCAGCTTTTCATTTTTAATTAAGTTAATAACATTTCAAAAAATATAATTCCACTTTGACATTATGGGGTATTGTGTGTAGGCCAGTGACACAAAAATCACAATTTAATCCATTTTCATTTGAGGCTGTAACACAACAAAATGTGGAGAAAAATCCGGGTTGAATATTTATGATACCCACTTCAGGCCTTTTATATAGTGCATTTCGAAAACCCAAAGATGCTTTACAATAAGCTACCATTATGAAACAAAACCAATAGCAAACAAAAATGTTAAACAAGAAAGGGCTTGTTCACTCTCTTCACTAAAAGCTACAATCATCATGCACTTACTTCTTACCAACTTCCATTCGAAATGAATGTACAACGATGCAATATTTGGCTTAGACATTTTCCTTGATAATTCTGAATGAACTGAGAATAAGTAGTGAAGAAAGTGCAGATTGAAGTAAACAAAAGCCATTGTTTGGCCATAGCTAAGACGTGTGCAGTGGTGCTTAGACACCAGGCTATGGGGAAATATATATGCATGGAGCAGGGCTGAGAGGCTTGTGGTCGCTGGACAAACACACACAGCCAAGTCACCTAGGGAATCCACAGCCAATTATTCTGAGGTAGCTGAAATTCTGTGTATGTGTGTACACACACACTCACTCACCATACAGTATTATTATTCATCAGGTGTTTTGTCCAAGGAACAAGCACACGCACAATATTCCTTCTGGTAACACAAAACACATTCTCTAGCTATCTAATCTAGAAAGCATCAGCATCGCCAGCACACTATCAACATGTTTAAAACAAATACATTAAATATGACCCTTAAGGAACAGAACCGATAGTGCATGTTTGTCTGGTGAACACAGTGTGAATTCCCTGTGCTAACTGTTCAATCCCTTACAACAGAGATTACCCTCACCTTTTCTCTTACTGATGCCTTAAGGCTCAACGAAACAGGGGAAAAAAAAAGAATGAATTGAGAGACAAGAGTTATTTAAATCAGCTCCGCAGTATGACCTGGAAGTGTTTTTTTGGGGGTTGAGATCTGCTGGAGCAGTTATATGAGTTTTGGGGGCTGGGATGTGCTGTGCTGTCACGGTGTTTTAGGATCTATTTTAGGGGGAGAAAATGTGTAAACAGTCTGGTCCCACATAGTCAATAGTCAGTTTGGGGCAAGTGTATGAGGGTTGAGGTGGTGGCTTAGTTTTAGTTTTTTTTGGAACTACCTGTTCCCCCTGAACAATTAAGCCAAGCCTCTTTTATCTTGTCTTAAATTAATTGTAATATTTAAGACAGCCACGGTGAGACTTCTGAACTGACTAACGGGAGATTAGAATAAACCTAATTAAATATTGATGCCTATAAATAAACCGTCTAATTTGGTATGCCGCCATAGTTTGCAAGAAAGAAGGGGGAAAAAAAAGAACAAATATTTTTGCTCATTAGTTGTGCAAATGTTGAACTTCGGATGGAGGGAGGGGAGAGCAACAGAAGAATATGGGTGGTTGTTTTGCCCTTGTGGTAATACCGATTCCTTAAAAGTGCCCATTGAACAAGTGTTATAACTCAGTCCAATGCAGGTCACCAGTTCCAAGTTACAGTGAAATGCTTACGTACAACTCTTAACCAACCATGCTTTTAAGAAGTTAAGAAAAAAAAATGTCAATAAGTGTTAAGTAGAAAATAGAAAATAAAAGTAACAAATCAATAAACAGCAGCAGTACAATAACAAGCGAGGCTCTATACTGGGGGTAGCGTACATTGTCAATGTGTGGGGGCACCGGTTAGTTGAGGTAATATGTACATGTAGGTAGAGTTAAAGTGACTATGCATAAATAATAGAGAGTAGCAGCAGCGTAAAAGTGTGTGGGGGGGTGCAAATAGTCTGGGTAGCCTTAGGATTAGCTGTTCATGAGTCTTATGGCTTGGGGGTAGAAGCTGTTAAGTAGCACAGAGAACAGTCTATGACTAGGATGGCTGGAGTCTTGGACAATTTTTAGGGCCTTCCTCTGACACCGCCTGTTATAGAGGTCCAGGATGGCAGGAAGCTTGGCCCCAGTGACGTACTGGGAAGCACGCACTACCCTCTGTAGTGCCTTGCGGTCGGAGGTCGAGCAGTTGCCATAGCAGGCAGTGATGCAACCAGTCAGGAAGCTTGCTTTGCATACTCTAGTTTAATGCACATAGTCACGACAGTATACAGTGGGGAGAACAAGTATTTGATACACTGCTGATTTTGCAGGTTTTCCTACTTACAAAGCATGTAGAGGTCTGTCATTTTTAGCATAGGTACACTTCAACTGTGAGAGACGGAATCTAAAACAAGAATCCAGAAAATCACATTGTATGATTTTTAAGTAAATAATTAGCATTTTATTGCATGACAGAAGTATTTGGTCACCTACCAACCAGTAAGAATTCAGGCTTTCACAGACCCGTTAGTTTTTCTTTAAGAATCCCTCCTGTTCTCCACTCATTACCTGTATTAACTGCACCTGTTTGAACTCGTTACATGTATAAAAGACACCTGTCCACACACGCAATCAAACAGACTCCAACCTCTCCACAATGGCCAAGACCAGGGAGCTGTGTAAGGACATCAGGGATAAAATTGTAGACCTGCACAAGGCTGGGATGGGCTACGGGACAATAGGCAAGCAGCTTGGTGAGAAGGCAACAACTGTTGGCACAATTATTAGAAAATGGAAGAAGTTCAAGATGACGGTCAATCACCCTCGGTCTGGGGCTCCATGCAAGATTTCACCTCGTGGGGCATCAATGATCATGAGGAAGGTGAGGGATCAGCCCAGAACTACACGGCAGGACCTGGTCAATGACCTGAAGAGAGCTGAGACCACAGTCTCAAAGAAAACCATTAGTAACACACTACGCCGTCATGGATTAAAATCCTGCAGCGCACGCAAGGTCCCCCTGCTCAAGCCAGCGCATGTCCAGGCCCGTCTGAACTTTGCCACTGACCATCTGGATGATCCAGAGGAGGAATGGGAGGAGGTTATGTGGTCTGATGAGACAAAAATAGAGCTTTTTGGTCTAAACTCCACTCGCCGTGTTTGGAGGAAGAAGGATGAGTACAACCCCAAGAACACCATCCCAACCGTGAAGCATGGAGGTGGAAACATCATTGTTTGGGGATGCTTTTCTGCAAAGGGTACAGGATGACTGCACCGCATTGAGGGGAGGATGGATGGGGCCATGTATCGCGAGATCTTGGCCAACAACCTCCTTCCCTCAGTAAGGGCATTGAAGATGGGTCGTGGCTGGGTCTTCCAGCATGACAACGACCCGAAACACACAGCCAGGGCAACGAAGGAGTGGCTCCATAAGAAGCATCTCAAGGTCCTGGAGTGGCCTAGCCTGTCTCCAGACCTGAACCCAATAGAAAATCTTTGGAGGGAGCTGAAAGTCCGTATTGCCCAGCGACAGCCCCGAAACCTTTTTATTTTAATTTTATTTATTTTACCTTTATTTAACCAGGTAGGCAAGTTGAGAACAAGTTCTCATTTACAATTGCGACCTGGCCAAGATAAAGCAAAGTAGTTCGACAGATACAACGACACAGAGTTACACATGGAGTAAAACAAACATACAGTCAATAATACAGTATAAACAAGTCTATATACAATGTGAGCAAATGAGGTGAGAAGGGAGGTAAAGGCAACAAAAGGCCATGATGGCAAAGTAAATACAATATAGCAAGTAAAACACTGGAATGGTAGTTTTGCAATGGAAGAATGTGCAAAGTAGAAATAAAAATAATGGGGTGCAAAGGAGCAAAATAAATAAATAAATACAAATTAAATACAGTTGGGAAAGAGGTAGTTGTTTGGGCTAAATTATAGGTGGGCTATGTACAGGTGCAGTAACCTGTGAGCTGCTCTGACAGTTGGTGCTTAAAGCTAGTGAGGGAGATAAGTGTTTCCAGTTTCAGAGATTTTTGTAGTTCGTTCCAGTCATTGGCAGCAGAGAACTGGAAGGAGAGGCGGCCAAAGAAAGAATTGGTTTTGGGGGTGACTAGAGAGATATACCTGCTGGAGCGTGTGCTACAGGTGGGAGATGCTATGGTGACCAGCGAGCTGAGATAAGGGGGGACTTTACGTAGCAGGGTCTTGTAGATGACATGGAGCCAGTAGGTTTGGCGACGAGTATGAAGCGAGGGCCAGCCAACGAGAGCGTACAGGTCGCAATGGTGGGTAGCATATGGGGCTTTGGTGATAAAACGGATTGCACTGTGATATACTGCATCCAATTTGTTGAGTAGGGTATTGGAGGCTATTTTGTAAATGACATCGCCAAAGTCGAGGATTGGTAGGATGGTCAGTTTTACAAGGGTATGTTTGGCAGCATGTGTGAAGGATGCATGGTTGCGAAATAGGAAGCCAATTCTAGATTTAACTTTGGATTGGAGATGTTTGATATGGGTCTGGAAGGAGAGTTTACAGTCTAACCAGACACCTAAGTATTTGTAGTTGTCCACGTATTCTAAGTCAGAGCCGTCCAGAGTAGTGATGTTGGACAGGCGGGTAGGATGCATGTAGCGATCGGTTGAAGAGCATGCATTTAGTTTTACTTGTATTGAAGAGCAATTGGAGGCCACGGAAGGAGAGTTGTATGGCATTGAAGCTTGCCTGGAGGGTTGTTAACACAGTGTCCAAAGAAGGGCCGGAAGTATACAGAATGGTGTCGTCTGCGTAGAGGTGGATCAGGGACTCCCCAGCAGCAAGAGCGACCTCATTGATGTATACAGAGAAGAGAGTCGGTCCAAGAATTGAACCCTGTGGCACCCCCATAGAGACTGCCAGAGGTCCGGACAGCAGACCCTCCGATTTGACACACTGAACTCTATCAGAGAAGTAGTTGGTGAACCAGGCGAGGCAATCATTTGAGAAACCAAGGCTGTCGAGTCTGCCGATGAGGATGTGGTGATTGACAGAGTCGAAAGCCTTGGCCAGATCAATGAATACGGCTGCACAGTAATGTTTCTTATCGATGGCGGTTAAGATATCGTTTAGGACCTTGAGCGTGGCTGAGGTGCAATCATGACCAGCTCTGAAACCAGATTTCATAGCAGAGAAGGTATGGTGAGATTCAAAATGGTCGGTAATCTGTTTGTTGACTTGGCTTTCGAAGACCTTAGAAAGGCACGGTAGGATAGATATAGGTCTGTAGCAGTTTGGGTCAAGAGTGTCCCCCCCTTTGAAGAGGGGGATGACTGCAGCTGCTTTCCAATCTTTGGGAATCTCAGACGACACGAAAGAGAGGTTGAACAGGCTAGTAATAGGGGTGGCAACAATTTCGGCAGATAATTTTAGAAAGAAAGGGTCCAGATTGTCTAGCCCGGCTGATTTGTAGGGGTCCAGATTTTGCAGCTCTTTCAGAACATCAGCTGAATGGATTTGGGAGAAGGAGAAATGGGGAAGGCTTGGGCGAGTTGCTGTTGGGGGTGCAGTGCTGTTGTCCGGGGTAGGAGTAGCCAGGTGGAAAGCATGGCCAGCCGTAGAAAAATGCTTATTGAAATTCTCAATTATGGTGGATTTATCAGTGGTGACAGTGTTTCCTATCTTCAGTGCAGTGGGCAGCTGGGAGGAGGTGTTCTTATTCTCCATGGACTTTACAGTGTCCCAGAACTTTTTTGAGTTAGTGTTGCAGGAAGCAAATTTCTGCTTGAAAAAGCTAGCCTTGGCTTTTCTAACTGCCTGTGTATAATGGTTTCATAAACCTGAAGGTTTATGTACCAAATATTAAGTTCTGCTTTTCTGATGTATCAAATACTTATGTCATGCAATAAAATGCAAACAAATTACTTAAAAATCATACAATGTGATTTTTTGGATTTTTGTTTTAGATTCCGTCTCTCACAGTTGAAGTGTACCTATGATAAAAATTACAGACCTCTACATGCTTTGTAAGTAGGAAAACGTGCAAAATCTGCAGTGTCTCAAATACTTGTTCTCCCCACTGTATATATGTTGAATATTGATATTGCGTATATGAGGAGTAGACTACATAAGAAATTAGGTTTGTAACTATTACTCATCACATTAGGGCCTATGTGGTCCTAATATGGATATTGAATAATAATAATAATAATAATAAGGGACGCTATGGTGACACATAAGCAACATGGCTGTCTTGTATCCTCCTGGATATTTCAGAGGAACACACACACCAAAATATGTGGCCAAAACCCCAGACATCCCCTCTTCCCAGTTTCAAAGTGGAAAACAAGTGTTTTACAGGCACGCCACGCGCACAACCTGACTGACAGTAAATCATTCATAACCCTGAGAAGAAATGATGAGCAGTTGATTAAAGACAAGGAGGGAAGGCCTCCAATGTTAAATCAGTCAAAACCCGAAGACTGATTGCTCAACAATTTTCAATCATAGAGTCATTGAAATGAATGAACGAACATAACACTTTTACTGGTGCACAGCATTTAGTTCCTGTAAAGAATATTGTATGCTCTAACGTTGTATATTATACGAACACAGATTTTTTTTTAGCTCCCCTGCTCTGACTATCGTTGCAAAATGAATCCAAGATGTGGTAAGGAAAAAGTAGACCAACGACAACACCAACATACCATACACTGTACATACAGTATAAGTCGCTTCTAATAATGAGCTCCCCAAAACTCATTAAAAAAAATTAAAAAATGTAAGCCGGTATCTCTTTCATTGCGATACCATACAGGAACATTTCACTTTAAGCTCATGAATTCATAACACACTGTGTATGCCAAGCTAGGCGGTGTAACATGACAGCCGCTTTGACAGCTCCCATACACAGGCGTTATTTTCTATATATATTTGAAACTTATGAGAAAAAAAAAGGATACATGAATAAATAAAATCAAACATTCTCCGGCGGTGGTTTTGGCACTTTGAGTGGAGATATGGGGAGAGTGTCAGCCACATGGTTACAGGGTTTGACAACGGGGGCGCCACCACCGACAGACGCTGTCAGCCCGCAAGGTGATGATGCGTGAATTGGGGCCTTAGTGAGGAGCTGCTACTCGGCACCAGAATTCATAGCTGCCGCAGGGGGGCCGGTGATTGACGAAACTTTCGAGAAGGGGGCCGGTTCACACTCTCACACACATACTGTCCACCTGTTAGAGCTTTGGCCAGGGTTCGGACACTCCCACGTACACACGCACGTATCGCTGGGAGCCAGGTCAGGCCTCGATATCAGTATGGATGTTGAAATTCAGATCAGCATTAGCGAAACAGAAACGGTTGTTGTTGGTGATGCTTTTGTTGTCTGGGCACCTGTTGTTGTCTTTTGACAGCGAATCTACATACTACTACATATGAAATGTAAAACTTTTTTATTTATTAGATTGTCATCTTTTTAACATCTTAGACTACTTAAGCCAATGTCAAATATCATATACCTCTTTGTGAAATTCCTTAATAATGGTCATGACGGGTGGACGAAAGCAATGCTCTACTGGCTATTCAGTTCCTCTAAGACTTTGGCTCTGTATACTGTATGTCTTTACCCATTGCAGTCTATTCATCACTCTACATGTAAATGGCTCTGTGAATACCTAGACATATTATGTCCGTTTCCTGTTCTTTGTGACCACTTGTTTACAGGCCCAAGTTGGGTTGAGGTCATCTCTCTCTCTCTCTCTCTTACTCTCTCTCTCTCTCTTACTCTCTCTCTCTCTCTCTCTAATTATGTCCGTCTGTGTCTCTTTGGATTTCCTGTGGGGAAAGGTGGACAGTGGGGAGAGTGTTTAGAAAGAGGAATGTGGCAGGCGAAGAAAAGCACCATTCAAAGCCCCCATAATACACTATTCATAACGTCCATGTGCTTTTATCATTTAAACATTCTCCCAAGAGCACAAAAATCTCCTCCATTATTGTGAAGTCATCTTCTGAAGAAGCCATTTCCCAGAAGCAGAAAATAGCCCTATTTATAAAATACTGCTTATCTGCAATGGAACCCTTGGACAGTCAATGGAGTTAGATGTGTTTAGTGTGCAGTTATTCATATCCCAAATGGTGGGAGAAGGCTATTTCAGAGGGGTTGGGTTAAATGCGGAATTTCAGTTGAAGGCATTCAGTTGTACAACTGACAAGGTATCACCTTTCCCTTTGTTTTTGCTCTACTTAATCTGACTTCATTTAAGTCCTGGAGAACAACCTTCAGCGTAAATACTGTACCGGAGCCTTGGCTATAAACTGACAAAGAAAATACAGAATTGGCATTCCATTATCATCTTGCATAAATAATTATGCAGTAATCCGAGAAGTGCTCAAGGCTAAACTGAGGTAATGTTTCTTATGTGAACGGTAATCTTGAGACATATTCAGTGGTACTTGAAAGAACCTGCAGATTTGCTGGTTTTGTCGCCGCTTTGCTCGAAAACCACTACATCGACCGCAAAAACATGAAAAGCAGACGGTTTAATTAATTTATGATTGTTTTTTTGTCTCCATTGTTTGTTTCGCTAATTTTCTCCTCGTTCGCTAGTTTGCCACCCGGCCCTATTGTTGCAAAATCAGAACCACATCAAAGACGGTTTAATTGAACATGCGATGATCCGGCGTTCACAGTGAGCACCGCCCTCTGAAGTTCTCTCTTAGCAACCCCGGAACTGTCAGCACTTGCCATCAACCCGATGACTGGAGCGCCGCTTCTATTATAAATAGAATGCGAAGGCGCTTTCCAGGCACCACGCGAGCAATCAGTGATGGGAGAGAAATAGAGAGGGCTGTGGAGAGAGAAAATGATGAGAAATACCTGTCACGTGCTAGGCTGATCAAGGCGAAGTCGCTAAATACTGGCAATCAAGGCAAATTCATCCGTTTTTTTCTTCCTGGCTGGGAGAACGAAATGGGAGACGGCAGCACTGTAATTACAGAGACATCAGGCTCAGCGACAGGCACCCATGCTGTAATTTTGGCCAATTTAGGTAGGAGGCTTCGAGGGGCCTATCATTTTAATCCCTTCAGCTTTATGCTAATGCTTTGGCAACGATTGTGACACAACGACGCGTGATGTGGTGGCTGGCGGGAGGAAGGTGGCCGTATTTGTCCTCATATCTCTCCCAAGTCTTTCTGCCCGCTAGATGCTTTAGAGCCATGTTTGTAGCGGTCAGGTTGTTTAAGGTAAAGTACAGTAGTTTGAGAAACTCACAATAGCTTATAGTCATGGAAGGAGAGACTCTCAAGGTTGTCCAGTCTCACAAAGACATACATTATAGCTGTACCCAAGCTCCTTGAGTTCTCAATCACTCAATATACTTTCTCAATTAGCCCGTGAAAAATATTGAGACTGTGTCTTTTTCTGTATGTGGGTAGTAGGAGTAAGTTCATGTTGTTGTTAACATGCCTGCTTTTCTGTAGTCCTTACTGAGTGTAACAACATCAAAGCTGTCTGGTCAGAGGACAAGAAGGTCGCAGGTCAACAGCCTTAAAGAACCCTTTGAAATCCACACAATGGCTTACATTCACCGTCAAAGCAGGAAGTGAAACAGCCAATCCGTGCGACCAAGACAACATGCTATGCCAGGTCAAAGGTTAGAAAGGTCAGTCAGCCTCACCATGCATCTGATGTGTAATGGCCGGGGATTAACGAGCCTAGCGTCCTCTCTCTAAGGCTACCTCTTACTGACTAAAACATAATGGATTAGCATCGCTCCCTATTTCACACGACCATTTACACAGTCGTTTTCATCTTTGGCCGTCGAGAAGTGTCGCGTCTCCATTTTGGTCTCATCAAGCCCTCATCTCTTTTCACCCCAGCTTCCGCTCGTTAGGACATCTCAGTTAATCTCAGTAGAATCCTAATAAATGGAGCAGCCGAACGAGCATTGATCCCTGGAGGGGCTGAGGTTAGATTAGACGTTGATTTGAAAGGCTAATTTGATGCCACATTACAGCTGTGAAATTGCAGTATGCATTGCGTCACTGGGCACACACTGGTTGAATCAACATGGTTCCCACATAATTTCAATGAAATGAAACATTGCATTGGTGTCTGTGCCCAGTGGGATGTTGCAGCCCAACCACTCAATCCTCGCAATCCAACTATTGAAGAAGAAAAAAAATCCAGAAACAACACGGCTAACTGTTTGTGTGAGAGTGGTTCGAGTGACTGTGATTTGCTACAGCGTGCTACCACACTAGGCAGTATACTCCTGTGTACATACTGAAGTTGTTAATGACCTTTTATTGCCATTCCGTCAACAGGGGAAATATAAGGAAACCAAACATGCCAATTGTTTTTAAGAACAGCTATTCAGTTGATCAGTCTTGCACATATCATTGTCAGATCTATATTTCAAGCGTAACACCAGCTTATATACAATATTGTAACAGTCATCCAAATGATACAATGTAATAAACATGTAGTAAGCATGCATTAGGCATTTTATAACCAGTCTGTTTATCTAGGGCTGTTATATAGAGTCATGAACAGGGTTCTCTAATGGCAGTATTATGTGGAGGATTGTGGGTATTGTATTTTGACCAAATATCCATCTGTAGCTTAAGCTTTAAGGCGTTTCCAAGGTTACTTTGCCCTAGTTGAACACTGAGAGAGATGCCGGTACAGTTATAAGACACTTCCCGTCTCTCTGATCCTGATCCATGGAACAGAGAACACACAATGGAGTGTGTGAGTGAAATCCCACCCCCCCCAAACACACACACACACACACACGCATGCACTCACTCCCGCAGGCGCCTGCACACACACACACACACACACACGCACACGCACACACACGCATCCATTGTAAAGTGCTCTCTGACTCTCTTGCATGCCCCAGTGATCTCTCTCTCTTTCTCTCTGATTCCCTCTTCCTCTCTCCCTCCCTCTCTTCCCCTCTTTCTGTTTGCGATTTATTCTCCAGGATTAGGCTAGGGGGGCATGTGTGTGTGCCTCCATGGTTGGCTGTATTAAAGATAAGCAGCTTTTCTTGATAGGGCTCTGTCCAGCTTTAATTACCACAACTCAGAGTCTGTGGACAGCGCTAGCTCCCAACGTTTGCAAGAACAAAGGGGGAAAAGCCACTGCTGTAATCCCGGGACTAGTAGAGAGAGGAAGAGGGGAAGAGAGGCCTGTTTCCGACTGTAGGGAGAGAGTTGTCACTCAGAGTAAAACCTATACACTACTGCTACGGCTCCACTAGAGATGGGTATACTTGTAACATCCGTTACCATGAAAACAATTAAATAGTGTGTTAAGCAGTGACGACCTGCCATTCAGGGCAGAGCCCCACCCGTTTTGGATGTTATTTTGGCATTAATACGTGTCACATATCAGTTTGCAAACAATGTTTCAGCCTAGCTCAGTGGTGATGGGGCAGCCAGTGGAAAATATCGAGCATAGGGTTTAGTAATGTTCTCTAGTTGCGCCGTGATTGGCTCAGTGTTCTGTCACTCATGGGGACACTACGTCACCGCCAAATCTACGGGGAGAGCTCAAAAATTCAAGCCCCCTGGGTGCTGCCACAGAGTTACATTAGAAGTGCCCATCCAAGAAGGCTCAGGGTCATTGGCCACAGATAAAATTATGTCAAATTATGTTATATCTACCGCAGGTTTGATTGGACTGATCATGTCAACATCATACTTTCAAAATCTTTGCTAGCAAGCTAGACAAGCAGTTATCATGATGAATCATGTTGACAATCTACTGGCAAATCATTTTCAGTCCTTGTCATCTGAAGAGAAATTATAGACAAAACATATCGGTGCTCATCGGCCATTGGACATAAACATTACACAACAAGTTGGAAATTGCAAATTTAACAATGAGTGGTTTGGAAGGAATCAGTGGCTAACTCCACGTGTCGCAAAGCAATCACTAGCCTGCTATTCAGTGGAGTGGGTGTGTGGTCCAAGTCTTGTAGGGTCTCGTTTCCAAGCTTAAAAGGATAAACATTCAACACCATCGTCCAGAAAAGGTTGAATACATTGGCCATGCTGTCAATCCAGCATGACTTCTGCCGTGTTCAAAACAACTGGAAACTCGGAACTGGGATATTTCAGACTTCAGTGAGTTCAAGACAACTGGGAACTCTGGAAAAAATGAGCTGAGACTGGGAAAACACGTTTTGAACAGACATCCAACTCAGAATTCCAAGTCGGGAACTCGGGCCTCTTCCTAGAGCTCTGACCTGAAGACATCTTGATTTGACCTGTTGTCTTGAAATAAATCCAGAGAATGCCAGACTGATGACAAAGTTTGATGACAATGTTCCCATAAGGACCGCCACGCCACCTTCCTGTTCAAGTGAGCACAGCACAACAAGGTGAGTCCAAAAATGTCTTGTAGGCTGCTGCATAAATTATGTATTATGCCATGGAGATATGTATACTGTAGCTAAGAAAGTAATACTAAGTGTATGTTGTGTAGTAAGCTGTTAGCAGCCCATGTGCCTCACCCTCCCAATAATTTGGTCCCTTTCCCCCTCATAACTTAGCCTACTGTTGACTTGGTGGTGCACGTGAAGCCTATAGTCTTTTTTAGAGAAATGTAATCATTGAATATTGTAAGAGATTTCATTGTATGCTTATATGCATGGTTCTGGCTTGGTGTACAGGGAGAATACTGTAAGAATGGCCCATGTTCTGAATTCTGTCGCTGTACACTTCAAAAGTGCTGAACAAATAGCTAAACTGACCACGTCCATCCTAGCTCGCTCATTCATGTCTTAATCGAAATTACGGATGGCCTGTTATCCACTCGTCGTCCCCTCATACCATAGTTTGTACATCTCAATTGTCAGTAGAAAGCACATTTGTTTAAAACTTTTTGGGGATAGGGGCAGCATTTGGAATTTTGGATGAAAAGCGTGCCCAAAGTAAAGTACATGCTACTCAGGTCGAGAAGCTAGGATATGCATATAATTGATCGATTTGGATAGAAAACCCTCTATAGTTTCCAAAACTGTTAAAATACTCTGTGAGTATAACAGAACTGAAATGGCTGGTGAAAACCTGAGGAAAATCCATCCAGGAAGTGCTATTATTTTGAAATGGGTGTTTTTCCATTGAAAGCCTATCCACTATTTAAAGGGATAGGTCCCAGATTCCGTTCCCTATGGCTTCCACTAGCTGTGAACAGTCTTTAGACATGGTTTCAGGCCGTTAGTCTGAAAAATGAGGGAGAATGAGCAGGTTCAATGAGAGGCCAGTGGAAAGTCCCCAACCTGTTTGGTGCACAATCCCGAGAGCGTGCCTTTCTTGTTTTTCTTTCATATTGATGACGCTATTGTCCGGTTGAAATATTATCGATTTATTTTGAGGATTGATTCTAAACATCGTTTGACATGTTTCTACGAACTTTATGGATACTATTTGGAATTTTTGTCTGCCTCTTGTGACCGCATTTGAGCCATTGGATTACTGAACAAAATGCGCCAACAAAATTGAGGTTTTTGGATATAAAGAGGAACTGTATTGAACAAAACTAACATTTATTGTGTAACTGGGAGTCTTGTGAGTGCAACCATATGAAGATCATCAAAGGTAAGTGAGACATTTTATTGCTATTTCTGACTTTCGTGATTAATTTACTCTGCTGCTAACTGTTTGTAATGTTTTGTGTGCTGAGCGCTGTCATCAGGTAATCGCATGGTTTGCTTTTGCCATAAAGCCTTTTTGAAATCTGACACGGCAGCTGGATTAACAACAAGTTAAGCTTTATTTTGATGTATTGCATTTGTGATTTCATGAAAGTTAAATATTTATTGTAATTTAATTTGAATTTGACGCTCAGAGGTTGGACTCTAGCGTCCCACTGATCCATTAGAGGTTTTAAGCAAGTCAGCCATATCAGCTATGTTTTTTTAAAGGCAGTAAATGAGGCTAAATTAACTGTTTCGCTGCCAGACAAGGCTCTGCTGATAGCCAGGTGTGGCAGTGGTAAGGAGTAACTCCAAGGTACTGTTGGGACAGCTTTATGTAGGGCCTAACAGTTTGTGGGCACTTTTGTCACCGTTATAGTGCAATACATGTATTGTTTAGTGTTGTGGTGTGTGGTGGCTTTGCTGGCATGCATCCCAATAATTTTTTGGTTTGTTTGCACCACCAAGATTGACATGCTAAAATCGCCAGTGGTGTTAAGGTATGTTCTATGCAAACACACTGTGTTGTGATGATAATTGCCTATTTTGCAGTAGGCCTTTAAGGCTGAAGGTATGGGTGTGGTTGAAGGCGTGTCCAACCCACAGCTACCATCTTGAATTGGAGGTTGACATTTATTGTCATGAGTCATGCCCTGGAGGCAGAACTGAGTGGTTTCTGGTCGATGGGCCAGCTGCAAATTCAAAATTGGCTATATTGTAAACATGTATTTTAATCAAATATGCTTCCCAAAAATGACGCTGTGATAAAAAGTTTGTTTTGAATGACAATTTTGTGAATTTATCAAAATCCCATCACATAGCCTGATTTCAGATGTGTCATGGGAATAAGATTATTAGGGAAATTGTTCTTCTTACAAAGTATGTAAACGTTTAAAATTATATTCATCTGACTATTCATACTCAGTGCCGGCCGTATTCCTAATGGTCAGTCACCGGGATCGTCTCGTAACACCAACTAAACTACACGATAGAGGGAAATCAATTCTAGTAGTGGTACTTAATCGGCAGACCTAGACCCTGTCACACTGAGGAGTCAAGACGTTCGACATTCGTTTACGTTAAGAATTTGCCCATGACGTGGACATTTTGTCTGAGATAGCAAAATTGTGTCATAAGACAGCTACAATTGTACATTCTGTGAGGGCCTTTACACAACAGAACACTTAAACTGGAACGGCAATGTCAGTAGAGGTTGCACCAAAATAACTTGTCACCTTAGAACTATAAGGTTCTATTTGAAAAAAGATGATTCCAAGATAGTTTGCTTTAAAGTTTTAAACCCTCATTGGTTTGAATGGTGTCAGCAAGTTTGATATTGTATTATTTTCTAAATAAACAACATGAATTGGAGTAGTTGCATTATGAAGTAGTCTGGTCTGTTCAATGCTGGTCTGACAAATCAGATTCCACGCTTCAAGATTACTTCGATCACGTGGACTGGGATATGTTCCGGATAGCCTCAGATAACAACATTGATGTATACGCTGATTCTGTGAGCGAGTTTATTAGCAAGTGCATCGGTGATGTTATACCCACTGTGACTATTTAAACCTTCCCCAACCAGAAACCGTGGATTGATGGCAGCATTCACGTAAAACTGAATGTGCGAACCACTGCTTTTAATCATGGCAAGGTGACCGGAAACATGACCGAATACAAACAGTGTAGCTATTCCCTCCGCAAGGCAATCAAACAAGCTAAGCATCAGTATAGAGACAAAGTAGAGTCGCAATTCAACGGCTCAGACACGAGACGTATGTGGCAGGGTCTACAGTCAATCACGGATTCCAAAAAGAAAACCCGCCTCGTCACGGACACCGACGAATTAAACAACTTCTTTGCTCGCTTTGAGGACAATACAGTGCCACTGATACGGCCCGCTACCAAAATCTGCGGTCTCTCCTTCACCGCGGCCAACGTGAGTAAAACATTTAAACGTGTTAACCCTCACAAGGCTGCCGGCCCAGACGGCATCCCTAGCCACGTCCTCAGAGCATGCGCAGACCAGCTGGCTGGTGTGTTTACGGACATATTCAATCAATCCTTATCCCAGTCTGCTGTTCCCACATGCTTCAAGAGGGACACCGTTGTTCCTGTTCCAAAGAAAGCTAAGGTAACTGAGCTAAACGACTATCGCAGCACTCACTTCCGTCATCATGAAGTGCTTTGAGAGACTGGTCAAGGATCACATCACCTCCACCCTAGAACCACTCCAATTTGCTTACTGCCCCAATAGGTCCACAGACGACGCAATCGCAATCACACTGCACACTGCCCTAACCCATCAGGACAAGAGGAATAGCTATGTAAGAATGCTCTTCATTGATTACATTTAACCCCATTTAGTACCCTCCAAACTCATCATTAAGCTCGAGACCCTGAGTCTTGACCCGCCCTGTGCAACTGGGTCCTGGACTTTCTGACCAGGTGGTGAGGGTAGGAAACAACATCTCCACCCAGCTGATCCTCAACACTGGGGCCCCACAAGGGTGGGTTCTCAGCCCTCTCCTGTACTCCCTGTTCACCCACGACTGCGTGGCCATGCACGCCTCCAACTCAATCATCAAGTTTGCAGACAACACTACAGTGGTAGGCTTGATCACCAACAACGACGAGACAGCCTACAGGGAGGAGGTGAGGCCCTGTCGGAGTGTGGTGTCAGGAAAATAACGTCACACTCAACAAAACAAAAGAGATGATCGTGGACTTAAGGAAACAGCAGAAGGAGCACCCCCCTATCCACATCGACGGGACAGAGGTGGAGAAGTTGGAAAGTTTTAAGTTCCTCAGCGTACACATCACGTACAAACTGAAATGGTCCATCCACACAGACAGCGTGGTGAAGAAGGCGCAACAGCGCCTCTTCAACCTCAGGAGGCTGAAGAAATTTGGCTTGTTACCGAAAACACTCACAAACTTTTACAGATGCACAATCGAGAGCATCCTGTCGGGCTGTATCACCGCCTGGCACGGCAACTGCTCCGCCCACAACCGTAAGGCTCTCCAGAGGGTAGTGAGGTCTGCACAACGCATCACCGGGGGCAAACTACCCCGAGGACACCTACACCACCCAATGTCACAAGAAGGCCAAAAGGATCATCAAGGACAACAACCACCCGAGCCACTGCCTGTTCATCCTGCTATCATCCAGAAGGCGAGGTCAGTACAGGTGCATCAAAGCAGGGACCGAGAGCCTGAAAAACAGCTTCTATCTCAAGGCGATCAGACTGTTAAACAGCCATCACTAAGATTGAGTGGCTGCTGCCAACATACTGACTAAATCTCTAGCCACTTTAATAATTAAAAATTGTATGTAATAAATGTATCACTAGTAACTTTAAACAATGCCACTTTATATAATGTTTACATACCCTATGTTACTCATCTCATATGTTTATACTGTACTCTATACCATCTTCTGCATCTTGCCTATTCCGCACGGCCATCACATCATATATTTATGTATATTTATATGTACATATTCTTATTCATTCCTTTACACTTGTGTGTATAAGGTAGTTGTTGTGAAATTGTTAGATTACTTGTTAGATATTACTGCATGGTTGGAACTAGAAGTACAAGCATTTCACTACACTCGCATTAACTAACATCGGCTAACCATCAGTATGTGACCAATACAATTTTATTTGATTTATATAGTAGCTGGGCTTGGTGTGGGCTAGCCTGTGTTGGGCTGGTTTGGGCTTGTGGGCTAGCCCATGCTGGGCTTGGTGTAGGCTAGCTTGTACTTGGCTTGGTGTGGGCTATCCCGTACTGGGCTTGGTGTGGGCTATCCCGTACTGGGCTTGGTGTGGGTTAGCCCGTACTGGGATTGGTGTGGGCTAGCCTGTACTGGGCTTGGTGTGGGCTATCCCGTACTGGGCTTGGTGTGGGCTAGCCCGTGCTGGGCTTGGTGTAGGCTAGCCCGTACTGGGCTTGGTGTGGGCTAGCCCGTACTGGGATTGGAAAGGACAAGCCCGTGCTGGGCGTGGTGTGGGCTAGCCCGTACTGGGATTGGAGTAGGCTCGCCCGTACTGGGATTGGAGTGGGCAAGCCCGTGCTGGGCTTGGTGTGGGCAAGCCCGTACTGAGATTGGAGTAGGCTCGCCCGTACTGGGCTTGGTGTGGGCAAGCCCGTGCTGGGCTTGGTGTGGGCTAGCCCGTACTGAGATTGGAGTAGGCTCGCCCGTACTGGGATTGGAGTGGGCAAGCCCGTGCTGGGCTTGGTGTAGGTTAGCCCGTGTTGGGCTTGGTGTAGGCTAGTCCGTGTTGGGCTGGTGTGGGCTAGTCCGTGTTGGGCTGGTGTGGGCTAACCCATGTTGGGCTGGTGTGGGCTTTATGTGGGCTTTGTGTGGGCTAGCCCCTGCCCACCTTGCCCATCAAATATCCACATGGAGCCAAAGAGCTCGTGTTTGCTGGGCCTTAGCTTAGAGCCAACACTCCTGATAGAATACGTCAAACCTAACATTGTCCTCCTTAAAGACAACTTACTCACATCAGACCATACACTGACTATACACTACTAGGAGTCTAGTGCACTCTATACCATTAGTCTACTGCAGTCTATTATGAGAGTGCAGTTCTATTTATTTATATTCTATTTATATATCTATTGGCTACTATAGCATTTAAGACACCTTATGTGGAACATTGACGAGAGGGCATTGCATCCTTTCCATTATTTATGCATAAAGTATATTGTAGCACACAGCCTATAGGATAGTGGCACATACTGTGTATTGTACAGTATAAAGAAGAAAATGTATTATCATAATGCGCTTACTGAATGTCAGTACAATAGCGTCAGTGTAATTTGTCGAGGAGGTTGAACAGATTGAGTAGCCAGCTATGGGTGCTGGCAGGGGATAAACTCCAAAGTACCATAGTTCATTATTCTCATCAAGTAGCTTGACTGAATCATGGCTCACACTGAAAATAGCATCTCTGAACTAGCAATGACCTGCGGTTCCTCCAGAAATAAATGGATAAAGAGGACAGAAAGAAAGAAAGGGTTGTCCCATTGAAAAGAGGATGGTATAAAGGAGGAGGAGGAGGAGGAAGAGGAGGTGGACAAAGAGGCTGGCTAGGAACCTGGTGGTGGAGTAGGCTCGTGGCCCCGGCAAAGTGTTGTAGTGCTTTTTGTCGTCTGTTCTTTCCCTTGTTTGAGTGCCGAGAAGAGTAATGTAATGCATTTAGTCATCAGTGCATTAAGTTCACTTGGCTTGTGTGAGAGGGAGAGCGAGGAGAGACAGAAGGAGCAGGCCTGTGTGTCAAGTTCATTGTGTGTGCATGCTCGTGTGTGCCGCTGTACGTGTGTGTGTGTGTGTGTGTGTGTGTGTGTGTGTGTGTGTGTGTGTGTGTGTGTGTGTGTGTGTGTGTGTGTGTGTGTGTGTGTGAGTGTGCATGCTTGCAAATGTGTGTGTGTGCATCCGTGCATGCATGTGTGGGCTTTTGTGTGTGAGTGCATGCTTGCATGTGCTTTCATGCATTTGTGTTTTTGTGCTTGCTTGTGTATGTGTGTGAACAGTACGCTGCAGGGTTGAGAGCTTCATTATGGCAGCCATTGAGGTTCCTGTGATATAGGCGGCTGGTGCTGCTGGCCCAGTACCCCCTGGGAGTGCACTGGCTGCACACTGCCAATGGAAATCACAGGCCTCCTTTTCTCTTTCCTCCTCTTTTATTCATTCTTTCTCTCTCTCCACTTTCATACTATGGCAAATCTCCTCCCTCTTCGTATTTCTCTATTGCTGCCTCACACCATAGGCCATACATAATATCCTACCCCCACACGCTATCTCCTGAGTGGTGCAGCGGTCTAAGGCACTGCATCTCAGGCGCTAGAGCTATTACTACAGACCCTGGTTCGAATCCAGGCTGTATCACAACCGACTGTGATTGGGAGTCCCATAGAGCGGCGCACAATTGGCCCAGTGTTGATTGGGTTTGGCCGGGGTAGGCCATCATTGTAAATAAGAATTTGTTCTTAACTGACCTGCCTGGTTAAATAAATAAAAAGATTCATCTTTCTTTCACTCTTTTGTGGTAGACTGGAAATCATATGGTCCTATACATTTCTTAATGGTGTTTTGAGACTTGGCTTCAGAACCAAGAGAATGACTTGGATATTAGTGTATAGCTCATGAGACTGTGTTGCGTAAGTCACAAATTGACGTTCGAAAAGTTAAACTGTTTCAATTTAGGATGTGGCCAGAAATGACAAGCAAATCTGTCATCTCTTATCAGCCTGTCTATTATGTCTATTATAAAATTGAAATGGGTCAGATGTCTTACTTTACACAATGTAATATTAAATGAAAAGGTTTGTCTGTTGTGCTACAAATAATGTTGATTTGCTTTGTATTTCAAGGCCATTGCCTTAATTTGGCTTCACAGGAATGTTTGCTGTAGGAGTGTTGTGCTGTTTGATGTAATGAGCTGACCTAATTACCCACCTAACGAGTTACAATGAGGTACAGCTGAATACCATCAGCCCTCTACCCTCTGAGTCCTGCCCCGCGATTGGCTGCTGCTACGAGACCTGCAGCTTGTGGAAGAGGAAATGCACAGTGGTGTTTGGTTGTGGAGAGTTTTGTGAACTATGTCCTTTAGAGCCCCACTGTCTTGACTTGCACCGACCAACTGTTATTTTTTTCCTTGTGGAATTTGAGGTTTCATACTGTATGTAGTGTGTTTTTCTCAAGCGTGAACAGCTTCATACGTAAAGGATTAGCCATGCTTATTTGGATGTTTGAAGTTGCAAAGAAGAACTATTCATGGAATACTATTCTTCTCCTTCAGGGTTTTTTTTCTTCTAGTTTTTCCTTTTTAGCATGTTCAAGATTGCAGCTGGGCTGTGTGTGGGTTTGGACCCATCTCAGACTCTGATTAAGGGTGAATCACCTCAATTTTTTCCCCCAGTAATGATGATAATTGCACCTCTCTTCTATCTCATACATGTGGTAGTTAAAGCTGTCACAGGAATATCCTTTGAAAAACTGCAATGCAATTGAATTAAATCAGTTGTATTATTTGATGACAATATAAATGATTCAATCGATATATCGCTTCTCTCATAATAGCGGATAAGTCCTTTTTCGGGTCACCGACCAATTTGATCATTTTCCAGGACTGTTGCATTGTGGGTAGAACACTGCAGCAGTGGAAGGTCTTGCTAGCTAATCAAACCCAGAAACACTTTCCCTACCAATTTTGTTTTTCATAGCCAGCTAACTTTGTGCTGGGAGGCAGTTTAATAGGACAAAGAAATCTTAGGAGATTTCTAACATATGCATCAGGGGCGATTGACATTACGATCACAAGACATTAACAAGGCATAGAGCGGGCCATATCCATATGTCGCCCATGTGCAAGGCTCTCGACGAAATGTGTAAAATAAGAATGAGCAGCAGGCTGAGGGACCCGGGCTGTAAAAAGGATTTCCCATCATGCCTAAGTTATTGATGAATCCCAGGATGCGACATACAATGGATTCAGATTAAGCTGCTCTCTCTTTCTCTGTTCTCTTCTCACACCCCTTCCCCTTTTTTGGGGGGGGAGGGGGCAGGCAGGGACTCACAGACCTGCAGCCACTACAGCATACATTTCCTGGAAAGATAATAGGAAGGCAAAGTGAAAACATGCACTCTAAAATGACTAAAATCATAGATACTAAAATGTTGGGAGAGTGCAAATGTATGCTAACTGATCATCACATAATACTGTGAGTGAGCACACATGGCTAGAAATGGTTTGTGGTTGATTCCTCACGTCTACTCAAAAATGTATTTGAATCATATTGTAGGTTTTCTGTGGGCTGTAAAATAAAGTCCAATGACCTTCCTGGCATTACACTATAAGGTTCATCTAAATAAATGGGCTTCACTGACCAACACATGCATACAATAACATACAGACATACTGTACTGTACACCCCCAGCAATCCATTCATGCACTCTCCCTCTGTCACATACACACACGCCACACACACAGGGCTCCAAGACATGATGATCAATGCAACGGAACTCATCCCCTCTCTGCTAGCTCTATGTGATCCCCCTCATCTCCCTCCCTAATCCTGGGATAGATCCCCAGACCTGCCACAACCACACACGCTTACTCACACACACACACACACACACACACACACACACACACACACACACACACACACACACACACACACACACACACACACACACACACACACACACACACACACACACACACACACACACACACCCATACCCCGGTGGGCTACTGTACTTGACAAACTGTCACCTGACGAAGACCCCGCTCAAATCCTCATCCTCCTCTCTGTCTCTACCTCGGAGGAAGGAGTAATCCAATACGCACTGCCACCATTAGAGGGGCAGAACTGGGGGAGGGATGGAGCGAGGGAGAGAATAGAGAAGAGGAGGGGGGAGTAAAATCTATACTTTCCCCTCTGACAAGCATCTGATAACTGCAGGGCCGGGCCCTTTTTCAAAGCAATCTGAACGAGGGAGCAGTTAAAAGCCCAGTGAGTCTCTTTCAGCTCCTCCCAGCCAGTCGATATCATACTGCCTTGTTGGATGTTGCCACGGGTTCTGAAAAAAACCTATAGGCAATGTTCGGATGGTCGTGTATTTGTCCTTTTTGCCGCTGTACTCTCCTTTAATATACAAGCGGGACTCCGCTCTGCATCCGTCATCGATTGTGCAGGGCTGAAATTGAAGCCATTTGGGGGCCATCTCGCCACCAGTGATAACACACAGATAGGAAGACAGAGGTGGGGGGGGGAGAGAGAGAGTGTCATGGCTGCTGTCACATTGTGCCGACGGCTCTATGCTCTCCACACAGAGGGACTCTACCGTACTGTAGAGCACAGAGACTATGACTCGGGCACCATGGGCCCATGACACATACTGGCTCTCGTGATGCATAGATGAGTATATTCATCTCTGTGCAATATCACTCCAACAGCGTCTCCCAGGAGCGTTGGTTGCAGTTAGCAGCAGTACCGTTTTTCTCATTTGTAATATAAACATATTCACACACGTATTCACATAGTACTGTGTGAGTGAGCACACATTGACATAATTAACAAACCCCACTTCTGACAAAATCAAGAAATTGTACAGTCAGCGATTTTTTTAATTTTTAAAATTTATTTTAAATTTCACCTGTATTTAACCAGTTGAGAACAAGTTCTCATTTGCAACTGTGACCTGGCCAAGATAAAGCAAAGCAGTGTGACACGGACAACAACAGAGTTACACATGGAGTAAACAATAAACAAGCCAATAACACAAACAAGTCAATGACCCAGTAGAAAAAAAGAAAGTCTATATACAGTGTGTGCAAAAGGCACGAGGAGGTAGGCAATAAATAGGCCATAGGAGCGAAATGATTACAATTTAGCAGATTAACACTGGAGTGGCATCTCCTGGCCAATATTAGTATGACACATGGTATTTATCTTCTAAATCATAGTGAAAATCCCTCGTAACTCCACTGTTGAAACAACGTTGGAAACAATATTGTGGCGGGTTACAGATCAATTGTTCTGTAGGCTCGCCCAATCGACAACAGATGGGCTCACTGCAGTGCTGGTAATCCCCTGACAACCCCAGGAAAATAACACTTGACTTCCCTCATTCACAGTCAGGGAATAATAGTGCTTATTTGAATATCTCAAAAGAAAACCATTATCGAATGACTTGGACTAAGTGAGTCACTGCTGTCCCCTAGGTTTTCTAACTAAAAACAGTTTTGGCAGGGAGGAACACAGCGGGACAGAGTGGTTAAAATGACAAATGAAGTGGAAATAGCTTTGAAGTCCTGTAAGGTGACGAGAATTTGTATATGAAATTGAATAGAGGGAGTGGAGCCTATACAAATATAATACAATACAGCCATCCTAAAGCAAATACAGAGAAGTTGACATGTCCCACCCCCTGACATGTACTGTACAATACCATAACAGGACAGATTGTTCTCTTTTTCACCTTTTTGCTCCAAAGAGTTTGATCTCGCCACAGGCCTCACAGTTCCAAATATCCAAACCACGGATGTCTCATTCTTGTTGTACCATAGCAACACACAGTTCTGATTGACTTTGGCGGTCACAGAGGGTGTCAGGGTACCTGGGTCACCCCCAGGTTGGAGATCAGGAAAGAACCCTATTTGCAGGACCCCCCCCCCCCTTGAGCTCCCTAAACAACTGAGTCTGTCTGGAGGGTGCCAGATGAGAAAACAAGCGTTAGGTCGACCAGAGACAAGTCCACCAGACCTTAATATACTTCCTCTCCTTTTTTAGCATCGTTGGTGTACAAACCCCTTCTCGCGTTTATTCTAACATACAACCTCTTTCAATCCCCTCACCAACTCCTGCAGCTCACTCAAGCACCATCGGTGTTAACCATGTGTAGTAAGTGGGGCTCCGTTCTTCACTGTGGGTCTCAGAGAAGATCATGTAAATGTCCAATCCTTGAGCATAAACAGACACACACATCTGGTCACTAACAGAATGGCCTTCTCAATACCCATGAAATTTGTTGTAATCCATAGTAGACCTATGGGTCCTCTTCTGGTGGGACTGATGGTCAGGTCAGTCTTTTGGAACTCGAGGAACTTGAGTTATCGCTGAGTTGTGCACGGCTAGCCTACACAGCCTCCGACTGTTGGTAATTCTTCTTCATGTGTCTGTATTTGCTTGGGGGGGGGTGTATGACCCCCCTACCCCCAAATATTAGAGAGAGGCCAATTTCAACACCTCAATAATATACCACGATGGATTGGAAATGATTTCCCCCTTAGCTACTGGCTTTCTGTAGCTTTACACTACACAGTACTTGTAAGGAGGCTTGCTGTCCCCAGTCCACCTGGTTGTGCTGCTGCTTCAGTTTCAACTGTTCTGCCTGCGGCTATGGAACCCTGACCTGTTCACCGGACGTGCTACCTGTCCCGGACCTGCTGTTTTCAATTTTCTAGAGACAGCAGGTGCAGTAGAAATACTCTAAATGATCGGCTACGAAAAGTCAACTGACATTTACTCCTGAGGTGCTGACCTGTTGCACCCTCTACAACCACTGTGATTATTATTATCTGACCCTGCTGGTCATCTATGAACATTTGAACATCTTGGCCATGTTCTGTTATAATCTCCACCCGGCACAGCCAGAAGAGGACTGGCCACCCCTCATAGCCTGTTTCTTCCTAAGTTCTGGCCTTTCTAGGAAGTTTTTCCAAGCCACCGTGCATCTACACCTGCATTGCTTTCTGTTTGGGGTTTTAGGCTGGGTTTCTGTACAGCACTTTGTGACGTCAGCTGATGTAAGAAGGGCTTTATAAATAAATGTGATTGAAATTTGATTGTAAGGAGAATGTAGCAAAAGCTCCTTCTCTCTTTATTTCCCAGTTTAAAGTAATACAGAAGATATTGGTATTTCAGTTGTGGTTTGGTTATGTTGACCAAATTATCAGTCAATTTGGGAAGTATTTTCCCTTCAAAATCCTTAAAAAAAATATATATATATATTTTTTTTTTACTCCTGGGCGGGGACATGCCTCCTGATCCCCCAAGAAAGGTGCTGAGCCTGGAACGCATTGACCCTGACATGTATTTATGAAATTCCATTCCCTGAGATGTGTTATGCAATCTTCATTCACTAAAGGCTGCCATTTGACTTTAACATTTGTTTTGAGGAGAGAGACACAGTAATATGGATCACAAATGAAAAGAATAGGACAAGTATATAACTGTGAATGTGCGTATAGTACGCGTGTATGTGTACCTATGTGTGATCCACCCAGTACATCTGGCCTTCTGGCTCACCACCATCCCCAGCTGGAGAAGGGCTTACAATAGCCCCTCTGTGACGGAGAAGTCAGTCACCAGCCGTGGGCAACAGTTGGTAAACTAACACACCCACACTAATCTCCCCCTCCCTGCCCCGTCAAATGTGTTGACACGTTATTCTTACCTCCCCTTCAGTAACAGTTTGGTATGGTCTAAGGAATACGCACACAAGCTCTCGTGTATAATTGAAGTGACATTTATTGTACTTATCAATGTTTTGGATGAGCTCTCTTTTTGATGGGTTCCGTTCCTCTCTCTCTCTCTCTGTCTCTGTAGCTTCTGGGTAAGCTGGGTAAATGTTTTATATTGTGCCATATTGTGTTATGATTAACCAACTGCAAAAGTTCAATGAAGATAAATCATGATATGTTTAGCTGAGTGGAAAATGTATGCTTTGATGTTTGTAATGGCTTAATTAATAAATGAATGACTTTGGTATGTTCGGTTGGGAGGGGCTTCCACCACAAAAGGAGTCTCTCTTTCAGTTCAAGAGGGGACCTTTTTCATTGAGCTGTTGATGGGGCAGTACTGTTTAGCTGTCCCCATAATGTATAATTTTGTGGCTGTACTGTTTCTCTTTCCGAATCGCTATGTAAATCAGCACCCTTGCACAGAAGTGCTTTTGCGGCTCTGCCATCGTTTTATTTGGTAGAGTTTAAGTTTAATATCGGCTCAAGTGTCAGTTAAGGTTTTTCAGTTCAGCCTTCTGGCCTACTCTACGAGACACCTTCCCACAGTCGGAACCACCACAGTGCCTGTCGGGCCAGTGCGGGGCCATCAGGGCCCTTGGCAGGGGCCCTTTACAGTCTCTCCAAGGATACGGATGGATCTGAACGCTCACACAGAGAGACCCAGTTGTTGTTGGAGAGGGGCTTTTACATTTTACAGAGTCCATATAGCAAGTCTCCATAGTGTGTTTTGGCAGTGGATATTGTCTTATCCCTTAGAGACACACTTCCTATCCAGAGGTGCGGTGCCAGGGCTTATCAATCCCCGAAATGGGGCTCCTTCTAGGGGGAAGAGTATGTCGATGAGAGAAATGAAAGGTGCATTCAACAAACAGTGCAGAATCAGTTGAGAGGGACACAGGAACCTGGCATGGTGTCTGATACAAGGCTATTGAAAGGGCAGGTGTTGAATTGCCTAGTGCCCTCTATGGCGCTTCGATCTTCTCCAATGTTAGAGGAATCTTAGTATAAATGGTAACACTTTCTATAAATACCCACTTTATAACGCATTATAAGCACATTTGTTATTTTTCACATGTACTGTATTAACCCAAACATTGACTGAACTTCAACAATTGCATTTGGAAGGAATGAAGTGCTTCTGTGTTTTCCATTGGCCCTTACATGTTGTGCCAAATGAAAGCATTGATTATCAAGTAGAGCGTGAAATGTTGATTGACCTTGCTGCTACTACTGTTGTTGTTGTGAACACCATCTGTGTCTGTCTACCTATAGATAGCGGGTGCTAACGTGTTGCGTGGACCAGGACACACACACACACACACACACACACACACATTTTATTGTTGTGTGAATTGTGAAATGCAATTTATTTTTTATTTGAAGCCTCCCTAATCTTACATGCTGACCAGCCCGCTCGCTTGCGGGTCCGCCATCGCGCGCATGTTGATTTTGTCCACCTATACCAGATGCGATCATGACATGCAGGTTGAAATATCAAAACGAGCTCTGAACCAACTATATTAATTCGGGGACAGGTCGAAAAGCATTAAACATTTATGGCAATTTGGCTAGCTAGCTTGCTGTTGCTAGCTAATTCGTCCTGGGATATAAACGTTGGATTGTTATTTTACCTGAAATTCACAAGGTCCTCTACTCAGACAATTAATCCACATATAAAAGGGTAAAGTTTGTTTTCTAGTAATCTCTCCTCCTCTCCAATGAGGAGGTGGGAGAGGCGGGACTTGCAGCGAGTCATGCTTCTCAAATAGAACCAAGTTCTACTTTAGCGCCTGGTTACGCAGATGCTCGTTGACGCGTGCAAGCAATGTGGGTGCAATGATTGAATAATGTGTATGGCAAGCGGTACCGGAGCGCCAAGTCTAGGTCCAGGAGGCTTCTAAGCAGCTTCTACCCCCAAGCCATAAGACTCCTGAGCATCTAATCAAATGGCTACCCAGACTATTTACATTGCCCCCCCTCTTTTACACTGCTGCTACTCTCTGTAATTAACTATGTATAGTCACTTTAATAACTCTACCTACTGTACATGTACATATTACCTAAATTACCTCGACTAACCGTTGCCCCTGCGCATTGACTCTGTACCAGTACCCCCTGTATATAGCCACGCTATTGTTATTTAACTGCTGCTCTTTAATTATTTGTTACTTTTATTTCTTATTATTTATTTTTTTAGGTAATATTATTATTTTTTACTGCATTGTTGGTTAGGGCTTGTAAGTAAGCATTTCACTGTAAGGCTGTTGTATTTGGTGCATGTGACATCAAATTTGTACATTTATTTTGCATTGCACGCAACAGGAGCGCTGTGGTCAGCATGTTAGTGTCCATAGCTCGCAATGATCAACTGTAATATGACTGCTGCCCTCCCACGCACACAATCTTCTTTGATAAAGACAATGCTGCCCTTAGAAATCCTCTTTGTCGTATCGAAATAAACCACATCAGGAGATTCATATTTTTCACTGTGCTGATTACTGTTTGACATCTTGTTTCATTTCCACTTTCTTACTTTTTCCCCCGCAATATATTAACCACCTTGAACATCTTGTATTTCCCTCAAATACATTCACCAAAGGATGTTGTAGGCTTATCCTTATTCCTTACTGTGGCACGGTGGTAGTTATGACGTGATGTGGTTTGGGTGTCAGAGTATGTATGTCCATGGTGCATGGTACACTCTATAAAATCAAGGTGCATGTTGGATCCAAATAAGAACCATAAAAAAATGCTAAACCAGAAATGTTTTGCATTTTAGAGTTACCAGTACCACCCACGACTGTGTTTGCAAGTGACAGAGGCATGGTTGTTGCACTCATTCATTTTCACTCTTTTTGCCTTCACCAAGTGAATAGGTTGTCATTAAAATACAATTATTTAAGACAATACAATACATATTTCACAAGGTCTTGTTTTGAGGGCCAAGTTTTAC
Source organism: Oncorhynchus kisutch (assembly GCF_002021735.2). Taxonomy (NCBI): domain Eukaryota; kingdom Metazoa; phylum Chordata; class Actinopteri; order Salmoniformes; family Salmonidae; genus Oncorhynchus; species Oncorhynchus kisutch. The sequence continues at coordinate 40,790,423 of NC_034187.2, forward strand.
CCTAATACAGTGGCCTGACACTCATAGTTTACAGGCCACATCAGGCCTGCAAATCACATTATGCTGGCTTGCAAGGTGATGTGTAATTCCTATTGGAATTCAGCCAGAGTGGGGATATCCAACATTTTACATTTTTATTCAGAAGGACTGCCAGGGTTGGGAAGACTAAGATATGAGACTGGAATAACTATTTCAGTAACAGGTGCAATAACTCAAAGTAACAGATTCAAATAGTTTAGGAAAATGTATGTTATTTACATTTAAGTTGCATTCATTTAATCAATTTAACATAGATTTTTGTCACACCAGCCTTCGCTTTGGCTCCCCCTCCTGTCCAGCTCAGGCGTTCGGCATCGCCGGCCTTCCAGCTGCTGCCGAACCTGCTGTTGGCAAACGCCGTTCACTCATCAACACCGGACTTGTCTCGTCATCATTACACACACCTGGTTCCAATCCCCACTCTATCACCATATATATATATTCCCTCTGTTATTTGTCTTTGTCGGTCATTGTAAATGTTGCTTGTTTTCCTGAGAGGAATCTCTCCTTCGTCACACTTTTATATATATATATATATAGTGGTTTAATGAACTCAGTAGTTCTAAACCTGCGATCACCTCCTGCCTACTCCTTTCTACACCTGTGACAGAATGACGCAACCCAAGAGAACAGGAAGTAGCAGGACATCCCGACCTCGCTGCTCTAGGAGCAAAGCACCTTGGGACGGCTATGGACAAGGTGCTCCGAACCGTACACCAGCTGCAGGCTACACCACCTTCCCAGCTCCCCGGGGTCATTCCAGCCACCCCACCACCATCTACATAATCCGGTCCGATCAGCAATGTCCACCTGCTCCTCCCGGAGCGCTTTGTCAGCACCCCAGCTCACTGTAGGGAGTTTCTCCTGCAGTGTGACCTCCACCTTGTCCGTCATGCCAGAATGGCCTCCAACAGGGACAAGGTGGCCTTGGTGATCTCGGTGCTGACACCAGGTTCTGGAGTGGGGCGCACGCCGGAGAGGGACGGTCCAGAAGTGCAGTCCTATGAGCGCTTCACCCAACTCTTCCGTGCCATTTTCGAAAACCCTACAGAGGGCCGAGAGGGAGGTCAGCGAGAACCAAGCGAGGAAGCGAAAGGCTGAGGAGCGCCCCTGCACCTTCCCAGGTAGGCGTGGACGTGCCTTGCTCCTCTCTGTCCACCCAGCCCGTCCTCCTTCCTGTCACTTTCCCAGAATATTCTGGCCCCCCACTGAGTCCTGCCCTAGTGCACTCAGGTTCTGCAGACAATTTCCTAGAACGGTCAGTGGACTTAATTATGCATTCCTCTAGTCCCTTTACAACCCCCTATCCCAGTCCATGCCCTAGACAACTGTCCCCTAGGAACAGGACTGGTGTGCCAGACCACGATTCCCATTTCCTTCACAGTTCCTTACAACCACCGTGAACGAGAGGACTTGAAATTGAACCTGACAGAAGTGAAGAGGAAGAACCTGCGCCGTAAGGTGATTTGAAAGCTTCTGAGCCTCATCCCAATGATCAGGAAAATGCCTGAGATGACTCTGGCCCACTGGGAGTACGATTCGTGGAGAAAGTGGATCCATGCCTTTTGTGGTATCAGGCTGGTTCAGGGAGGACTTAGGTTCTGTTAATTAGGTCAAAGTATCCAGCGATGGACTTTTTTTTTGTGTGTCTGCTGCCCAGAGGGAGAAGGTGCTACATTTCATGGCTCGTCGTGACAAGAGCTGTGTCCTGCTTTACTCCCCTGAGCAGAGCGCAGCTGAAAGTGATAACTGGGGTAGCATTGAGTGTTGAGGTGGATCAACTGAAGTTGAGGATCCCAGTGTCTGTGATGCAGGCTGTTGGAGCGACACAGACCCAGTGGCGAGCGCAAGACTAAGATCTGTCCTTTTTGATGCGGAGTGTTTGTCGGATAAAGTAATTCTAGGGTATACATTTGAAGTCAGAAGTTTACATACACTTAGGTTGGAGACCACAAAACTCGTTTTTCAACCACTCCACAAATTTCTTGTTAACAAACTATAGCTTTGGCAAGTCGGTTAGGACATCTACTTTGTGCATGTGTAGCCAATGTGAAATGGCTAGCTAGTTAGCGGTGGTGCGCGCCAGTGGCGTTTCAATCGGTGACGACACGGCTTTTGTGGAGCGATGGGTAACGATGCTTTGAGGGTGACTATTGACGTGTGCAGAGCGTCCCTGGTTCGCGCCTAGGTCGGGGCGAGGGGACGGACGTAAAGTCCATACTGTTAAACATGACAAGTCATTTTTCCAACAATTGTATACAGACAGATTATTTCACTTATCATTCACTGTATTACAATCCCAGTGGGTCAGAAGTTTACATACAATAAGTTGACTGTGCCTTTAAACAGCTTGGAAAATTTCAGAAAATGATGTCATGGCTTTAGAAGCTTCTGATAGGCCATTTGACATCATTCGAGTCAATTGGAGGTGTACCTGTGTACCTATTTCAAGGCCTACCTTCAAACTCAGTGGCTCTTTGCTTGACAACATGGGGAAATCAAAAGAAATCAGCCAAGACCTAAAAAAAAAGATTGTAGACCTCCACAAGTCTGGTTCATCCTTGGGAGACAAAAGCTCTGACGGGATAACTTATACACAGTTGAAGTCGGAAGTTTACATACACCGCTCAGGAAGAAGACGTGTTCTGTCTCCTAAAGATGAACGTACTTTGGTGCGAAAAGTGCAAATCAATCCCAGAACAACAACAAAGGACCTTGTGAAGATGCTGGAGGAAACAGGTACAAAAGTATCTATATCCACAGTAAAATGAGTCCTATATCGACATAACCTGAAAGGCCACTCAGCAAGGAAGAAGCCACTGCTCCAAAACTGTCATAGAAAAGTCAGACTACGGTTTGCAACTGCACATGCGGACAGAAATTGTACTTTTTGGAGAAATGTCCTCTGGTCTGATGAAACAAAAACAGAACTGTTTGGCCATAACCACCACCGTTATGTTTGCAGGAAAAAGGGAGAGGCTTGCAAGTCGAAGAACACCATCCTAACCGTGAAGCACGGGGGTGGCATCATCATGTTGTGGGGGTGCCTTGTTGCAGGAGGGACTGGTGCACTTCACAAAATAGATGGCATCATGAGGTAGGGAAATTATGTGGATATATTCAAGCAACATCTCGAGACATCAGTAAGGAAGTTAAAGCTTGGACACAAATGGGTCTTCCAAATGGACAATGACCCCAAGCATACTTCCAAAGATGTGGAAAAATGGCTTAAGGACAACAAGTTAAGGTATTCGAGTGGCCATCAGAAAGCCTGACCTCATTCCTATAGAAAACGTGTGGGCAGAACTGAAAAAGCGTGTGCGAGCAAGGAGGCCAACAAAACTGACTCAGTTCCACCAGCTCGGTCAGGAGGAATGGGCCAAAATTCACCCAACTTATTGTGGGAAGCTTGTTGAAGGCTACCCAAAACGTTTGACCCAAGCTAAACAATTTAAAGGGAATGCTTCCAAATACTAATTGAATGTATGTAAACTTTTGACCCACTGGGAATGTGATGAAAGAAATAAAAGCTGAAAGAAATAATTCTCTCTACTATTATTCTGACATTTAACATTGTTTAAATAAAGTGGTGATCCTAACTGACTTAAGACAGGGAATTTTTACTCGGATTAAGTGTCAGGAATTGTGAAAAACTGAGTTTAAATATATTTAGCTAAGTTGTATGTAAACTTCTGACTTCAACTGTATATATATATATGTCAGAATAATAGTAGAGAGAATTATTTATTTCAGCTTTTATTTCTTTCATCACATTCCCAGTGGGTCAGAAGTTTACATACACTCCCGGCCTGTAGGAGAGGGTAAAATCAAACCTGGCAAAGAATAGGGCCCACCTGGCCTGACACGGGTTCAGCCTCTTCGCTGGTCGAATATACTCTAGGTTCCGGTGGTCCGTCCAAACAAGGAATGGGTGTTGAGCACCCCCCAGCTTAATTCTGCTCTGCATGAGACAGCTGCCGTGAGAAGAAGGCGCATCGATGGAGTTTAGGCGGTTATCCAGTGCATTGGGAGAGAACAGCCCCAACTCCATCCTCTAGGCATCCACCTCCATGATGAAGGGCAGAGCCGGGTCAGGATGAGCCAGAACAGGTGCGTTTTTAAAACATTCCTTGAGTGCATGGAAGGCTTCGTTGGCCTCCTTAGTCCAGCGCAACTGTCTGAGACCTCCCTTCAGGAGGAAGATGAGAGGATCCACCACTGTGACTGAAACCCCTAATGAAGCACCTGAAATAGTTGGAAAAAACTAGGAAGCGCTGCACCGCCTTTATGTTGGATTGAACAGGCCACAACCATACTGCACTGACCCTCTGCTCTTCCATCTCAACTCCCGCGGTGGATATCCGATTACCCAGAAAGGAGACCGCCTGCTGGAAGAAAAGGCACTTCTCCGCCTTAGCTTACAGGTGATGCCCTATCAGCCTCTCCAAAACAGACCTGACATGAAAGACATGTCTCTAAACACCTCGTTAATGAAGGATTGAAACACCAAGGGTGCATTTGTCAGGCCGTAGGGCATTACCCTGTATTCGTAGTGCCCGGTGCTGAAGGCGGTCTTCCATTCATCCCCCCTCTCTGATGCGCACTAGGTTGTATGCACTGCATAAATTCAATTTGGTAAAGTACTGAGCACCGTGCATCTGTTCGATCACAGTGTGAGGTATGGTAGGTATGAGGTAGGGGATAACTGAATTTAACAGTTGTCTTATTCAGTGTCCGGTAATCAATACAGGGGTGGAGACCTCTGTCCTTCTTCTTCATGAAAAGAAAGCTGGAGGAGGTCGGAGAGGTGGACGGACGGAGGAATCCTTGTGCCAGCGTCTCCTGGACGTAGACCTCCATGGCTTCGGTCTCTGCATGCGAGAGAGGGTAGATGTGCCCCCGCAGGAGGGTAGAACCAGGCAGTAGGTCGATAGTGCAGTCCCATGGGCAATGAAGGGGCAGGCACGTGGCACGAGTCTTCAAAAAAAACACCTGTAGGTCCCGGTATTCCTCTGGGATAGGGATGTGGGTGGCCTGGTCCGGACTTTCCACAGAGATGGCACAGAGAGACACCTCCCCTGACACTCCTGCGACCATCCCAACAACCTCCTCTCTGACAGAGCTTGAGAGGATCTGCAGAGAAGAGAAACTCCCGAAATACGTGTGTCAAGCATGTAGCGTCATACCCAAGATGACTCAAGGCTGTAATTGCTTCCAAAGGTGCTTCAACAAAGCGCTGAGTAAAGGGTCTGAATACTTACATAAATGTGATATTTCAGTTTTGAATGTTTTATTACATTTGCAAAAAATTCAAAAAAAGTATTTTTCCGTTGTCATTTTGGGGTATTGTGTGTCGATTGATGAGTTAAAAAACGATTGAATCCATTTTAGAATAAAGCTGTAATGTAACAAAAGTTGGAAAAAGTCAAGGGATCTGAATACAGATAGTCCGCCCCAAAAATCTAAAGGAGCTTTGTTCTGAAGTGTCTGTTCTATATCTGAGAGATACAGTATAAGTATTTAAAAAATATATTTAAAAAAATATATTTAACCATTTATCTTTGGCACTATCGGCTGTACCGAATTCAGATGAGTCCCAAGACGTGGGGGTCGTAGTGGAAAATGGAGAACACCTATCGTGTTGGTGAGTCTCATGTTTCCATTGAGGGGTCATAACCGTTCGGACTCTAGAGATGATTTTGTAAGAATACTGATTTTCGGGATGTCTCATGGTCTGACAAACACTGCTCTAGCTCTGATGCGGAAGTGCGACATAGGCGGATGCATTGGATTGAGACGCATCTAATTAGCATTTTGTATCATGCTAATTATATTTCCGCGGACACATCGACCTTAGTTTAAAAATATATAGACCACGGGGCCTCCCGGGTGGCGCAGTGGTCTAGGGCATGATAGAATGTTATAATTACATGAAATTAACATTTATTTTACTCACCATCAGAATTTAAATGATAGGTTTGGTGACAAAAATTCTCCATTGATCAATACGTCATGAGTGATTGAAGAGTTTCATTCCAAAACGCTATATGTCCAATTTCACAAATTATATTAAACTAGCTTTTACTGTTTAAAGAAATTATGAAATAGATTGGTGTGTTTTTTCACTGCCTATTCATGGCATGGGGTTGTTCAATATCAGAAATGCATTTGTTTTCAAATCTATCTCTTGATTGATCAAATTCTGAGAGACAAATAATCATGTGTTTTAGCAAAATGCTACATATGCGCCTCACTCTCTGAGAAATAAGTAGTACTGCTGGGTTTTACAAGGTCAAATGTAACAAATAATTACATTTTTTAAATAGAACTGTACAAATTATATATTTGTGACATGAATATTTAAAAGATTTGTAATTTTTTATTTATTTCAGTACAGTAATATGAGATCTGTATGTAAAACATTTACATTTTATTCATTTAGCAGATGCTCTTATCCAGAGTGACTTACAGTAAGTGCATTCATATTACGATAGCTGAGTGAGACAGCCACATATCACAGTCAAATATGCAGGATACAAACATTCCATTTTGAGGTGGCAGGTAGCCTAGTAGAGCGTTGGAACAGTAACTGAAAGATTACTTATTCAAGTCCCCGATCTGGCATGGTATAAAAATCTGCTGTTCTGAACAACTGCTCTTGGATGTCGATTCAGAGGGACTGAGTTATATGCAGAAGACACATTTTGGTTGAATGCATTCAGTTATGTAACTGACTTCCCATTCCAACTAAA